>NC_138963.1:27540000-27655000 GCF_055761805.1 Camellia sinensis | reverse complement strand
ATCATGTTCTTGATCCTGACTAGTAATAACGCCATAAGATCTTTTGTTAATACTAGTCTCTTGTCTAGTTTTATTTGGAAACACATGTTCAAAGAAATACGCATTCCAAGATTCAATAATAGTATTCACATGCATTTCGGAATGTTCTGACAAAAATCGATATGCATTACTATTTATGGCATAACCAATGAAAATGCAATCAACAGTTTTAAGACATATCTTAGTCTTTTTAGGACTATGAATAGTCACTTTAGCCAAACAGCCCCACACTTTTAAGTATTTATAGGATGGTACTCTCTCATGCCACATTTCATAAGGTGTTTGATTTACTTTCTTCCGGAGTACTTTGTTAAGTATATAATTAGAAGAAAGTATTGCTTCCCCCCACAAACTCTGAGGTAATTTAGAACTTATTAACATGGCATTCATCATTTCTTATAAAGTCCTATTTTTTCTTTCAGCAATTCCATTTTGCTGAGGTGAGTAAGGAGCTGTGGTTTGATGAATTGTTCCATATTCTCTACAAAACTTACCAAAAGGTGATTCATATTCACCATCTCTATCACTTCTTAGTTTTTTTAATTTTCTTACCAAGTTGATTTTCAACTTCATTGTTAAATAGAATGAAAGTTTCCAAAACTTCATCCTTGTTCGAATTAAATAAACATAACTATATCTAGTATAATCATCTATAAAAGTGATAAAATATTTTTTCTCACCTCTAGTTTGAATTGATTTAAAATCACAAATGTCACTATGAATTAATTCAAGTGGCTCCGTACTTCATTCAATTGAATGAAAAAGGAGCTTTAGTTAATTTTGCCTCAACGCAGATTTCACATTTATGATTTAAATCAATGTCAAATTTAGGTCAACAATCCATATTAATTAATCTACACAAAGATCCATAATTAACATGTCCTAGTCTACCATGCCACAAATGTGAAGACTCAAGTAAGTAAGAAGAAGATGTATAATTATTAATAACAGAGAGTACAACAGTCATTCCATTCATTTTGAAAGGCCATCAAATATGTAATATTTTTCTACATACATCCCGTTTTTGGTAAGTACAAATTTGTCACTTTCAAAAACTAGCCTAAACCCATTACTTAACAAAAATCCAGAAACAAGATTCTTGCGAATGTCCGATATATGCAGTACATTGTTGAGAGTGACTTCCTTTCCAGATATCACCTTCAGAATAATCTTTCATTGTCCTTCAACTTCTGAAGTCGAAGAGTTGCCCATAAAGAGTTGTTCACCATTGTCAACCATAGAATAAGAAGTGAACATCTCTTTGTCGGCACAGATGTGGCGAGTAGCACCAGTGTCCACTCATCATTCTTTAGGATTTCCGACAAGGTTTGCCTCGAAAACAACTGTAGAAAGATTTATATTCTCAACACCATTGAAAATTTTGTTCATTTCGGTCATATTGGCTTGAGTAGGCTTATTGCTTGATTTTCCTGTGCCTTTGTGTTTGCTATGGCAATCTTTGGACCGATGTCCATTTTTGTCACAAATGTAACATTTACTATTGAACTTGTATTTCTTTGTTTTCCTCCTTTAGAGCCTTGTGAGGAACTTTCTCCAGAATACTTCCGTTTCTTTGCTTTTGGAGCATGTTCCACCACATTTGCCTACGACTCCATTGGATGCTTACCAGTCCGCTTCTCTGAATTGCGGTTGTCCTCCAATCAATTCCCTTAAAGTCATTTCTTTGCGCTTGTGTTTGAGGTAGTTCTTAAATTCCTTCAAACCTTGTGATAATTTTTCAATTAAGGCAGCAACTTAGAAGGATTCACTAAAAGACATGCCTTTTGCATGAATGTCCTGCAGAATGAGTTGGAGATCTTGAACTTAGCTGATCACAGTCTTAGAATCAACTATTACAAAGTCCAAAAATTTGCCTACCACGAATTTCTTCGAGCCACCATCTTCCATTTTGTACTTTTTTTTCTAGAGACTCCCAAAGTTCCTTTGCCATTTTGATAGGATTGTAGACGTTATATAATGTGTTGTCAAGTCCGTTCAAGATGTAGTTCCGACAAAGGAAATCAGTATGTTTCCAGGCATCAGCCGCAGTAACTACTTGCCGGTCGATTTTGTCCTCATTCAGAGTAGAGCATTTTTACGGAGGAAACACGCCAGGTTTAGAGTAGTAAGATAGAATATTTTTTTTTGCTACCATCTTTTAAAATCAATTCTTGAGAACATCTCTGGCTTCTCACCATGATTGACTGGCACAGTCACAATAGGAGGAAAGGTTGGCGCAATTGCAGCCACCATACTAGTACTTGTTTGAGCATTAGTTTAACCAGTTTCTATAGCCATGAATTCTAAATTATAAAATAAAATTAGAATTAGAATTCTATACTATACAAAAAAATTTAAACCAAAACCACAGAATTAAATTCTGTAAAAATAAAAAAAACAAGAATTGTAACTTTTATTTCCAATTAATTTTAAAGTAAAATAAAATTTTATTTAAACAAATTAATTCTACACAGAAAAATATTTTTGTAACATTTCAAAAATTAAAATACTGAAAACAGAATTTTAATTAATGAACACTCATAAATTATTTCTGAAAACCAAAATTAATTTCTGACCAACTTCAAAAATAAATATTCTGAATTGTTAATGACTACAAGTATATTACTACTAGTTGCAAAAAGAAAATAAACAGTATATTTTTACTATTTATTTTTTCAATCAGAATATTATTTTGTAAAACCGCAAAAAATAATTTTTGTAAGAAAAAGAAAAAAAGCAAAAGAAAAATTCTGTATAAATAGAATAATTTGAATCTGTCTTAAGATTGTTGGAACAATCTTCTGTGTAAAACAAATAAGTTGAAACCAAATCAAACAAATAAAATAAATTACTTACAGAATTTATTTACCAAACCGAATAAATTTAAAAGATCAAGTCGAGTGTGTGACACTCTATCCTTAAGACAGATTCACCTTGCTACAATGCTTACGGATAAATGGCGTCTATCTCTCAGGATACAATAATCTTCACAAATTATAATAGCACTCTAAACAATTTGTACGGCGAACCAAACTTGTGTTCTATGCTCTCTAAATTTTTTTCTAAAATAATATGAAGAATATATCTATGCAAGAGAACAAAAAGAAGGCAAGAAGATAATTTTCAAAATGTCTTGACTACTAGAAATGGCCTGGTCTATATAGGGCCGAACAGGTATGAAATTCAAATCCAAACAGATTTGTTTTGAAATGAGCAGGTGCAATAACTATTTGAACAGATAACTGCTGGCAGTTTCAATCTGTTGGAAACTACTGGCAGTTTAAAACCTGTCCTGGAAAAACCAAATATGTTTGGTCTGTTTGAGCCTAGACTGAAGGAGGAATTGTTTTGGACAGAAAATTTCGTTTAGGAAAATTAATTTTTCCCATAAGATTTTTTGAAAAAAATTCAAATAAATTTTTATCCAAAAAATTAATGTTAGAATTGACCCGACCTACACCCGGCTAGGCCGGTTGGATGTGCGGCGGTGGCAACGCGCGTACGTGTGTGGTGGTTTGGGCTAAGACCCATTTTGTCCATAACTTCTCCTCTCTACAAATTTTGGGTGCCCTTGGGACCCAACCCAAGTGTTGCCACTTAGAAATTATATACTCACAAAAGTTCTCTTAAGTTTCCAATGTTGGATAGCCATTTTAAGAAAATCCACATTTTACTTCTTCAATTTTCTATTCCACGAACCCGAAAACGATATTAACTTCTCATTCACTCATAAATGGGTTTGACGAACCGTCTTCACCGTGTGACTTGTCATGCGACAATGAATACGTCACCTCTTTGAACCCACTTCAAAAGGTGTTTAGGACCCACTCAAATTTGGGCTCAAAGTTAGCCCAAAATAAGCCTATAAAAATCATATTTTTTTCAACAGGAGTAACTATACAATACAATGGAACCCTAACCCAATGATGTCTATCCATACCCGAGTACAACAAAATACAGCTACTCTAATACAATCCCTAGTTTGAGGTCTCAATCCTAAAGCTTTCATTAAATTGAAGGGGAATTCTGAGAAAACAATCATAAACAAGATATATCAGAGCTTAAGCTCAAACAGCCATCACTCGGGTCACCACACCTAGCTTTCAAGTTACCATATTCACTCACTCATTTGATTTGTTCCCCTGCCCATGCTTTAAACAGTTAACAATTGGATACAGTAAGTAATGACACACAACTCCACATCACTCATAAGTCTATAAATTCATTCTCTTAAAATGGGGAATGTCGTGTAACTCTTGTTAAACCTTACAAGGAACACATATATCCCCCCACCATTTGGAATCCCAATTGCTTAAATCAAATATTATAACATTCAAACAAAAGCAAGCCCAAATCATCCATTCATCATCATTTCATGTAACGTCTCTTCAAGATCAATGGAATCAAAGAAGATAATAAAGTGAAAATTACTAATTTTATATAAAGTCAATATCCATGGATATTAAAAAAGCAAAAGAGAGGTTCAAGTACATTTTCTCATACTGTCGAATTTCCTATTAAAAAAAAAAAGCATTCTTGTGTGAAAGACCTGTTGGAAAAATGGTTTTATATAGGCTTATTTTGGGCCATCTTTGAGCCCAAAATGGGATGGGCCCCAAACGTCTTTTGGGATGGGTCCGAAGAGGTGACGTGTTCATTGCCGCATGGCAAGTCACACAATAAAGACGGTTCATCAAAACCATTTATGAGTGAATGGGAAGTTGACGTTGTTTTCGGGTTCGTGGAATTGGACATTTAAAATTTAAAATGTGGGTTTTCTTGTGAAACTTGTCCCACATTGAAACTTTAAGAGAGCTTTGTTGAGTTTATAAGCTCTAGAATATAACACTTGGGTTGGGCCCAAGGGGCACCCCAAGTTTGTAGAAAGGAGGAGTTATGGACAAAGTGAACCTTAGCCTAAACCACCACACACGCGCGCGGCACCGCCGCCGCTGCCGCCACCACCGTCTAAGCCGAGCCGGTTGTGGGTCAGGTCGGTTCTAATATTAATTTTTTGGACAAAAATTTATTTGAATTTTTCCAATTTCAAATTCAAATTTAAATTCAAATTTTTGTTTTCCTAAAGTTGTTCCTCTTCCAACACTATTCCAACAGTTTTAAAAAAAAAAACTGTTTCAACAGTTTAAAACATTGTTCCAGCAATGGATATATTTTCAAACTGCTCCAAGAAGCAACGGACAGATTCAGTTTGTTCAAACAGATTCAAACTATTTGACAGTCTGAGTTTCACACCTGTTGTATTCAAAATAGCACCTGTTCGAATCAAAAAAATTTTCCTATAAATACAGATTTGTTCTAGCAGTCTCTAGATCCAAAAAAAATCAGTCTGAAATATTGTTCTTGCTGTCTAGATTTTATTTATTTACATTATTCTTCATATTAGTTATTTAGAGAAAAATAAAGAGAGTATAAGAACACAAGGTTCTAGTTCGCCGTACAAATTTGTTTGGAGTGCTACTACAAATTTGTGAAGATCATTGTATCCTGGAAGATAGACGCCATTTAACCGTAAGCACCGTAGCGAGGCGAATCTGTCTTAAGGACAAAGTGTCACACACTTGACTTGCTCTTTTATTTTTCCATTCGGTTTGACAAAATAAATTCTGTAAGTTATTTATTTTATTTTGTTTGATTTAGTTTCAATTAATTTACACACACACGCGTGCCGCCGTCCAGCCGAGCCGTGCCGGGTGTGGGTTGTGAGTCGGGTCGGTTCTTATATTAATTTTTTGGACAAAATTCATTTGAATTTTTTTCAAAAATTATTGCGGGAAATTAATTCAAAATTTGAATTCTATCCATTTCTAGTCCGAAATTCAAACAGGTTTTCAATCTGTTGGACAGATTCAATTTCATAAACTACCCAGACAGTTACAAATTCGAAACAGTAACAGTAACTATATCTGTTAGTTATAGGTTCAAATCTGTCCGAAACAGTGCAGCAGTTACAAACAGATCTGTTTGAATTTCAAACAGAATTTGTCCAGTTTGAATTAACACCTGTTCACTTCCTTTTTTATACGTATTCGGGTCTACTCTTTTGCCTATTTATAGAGGCCATTTCTGCAATCTTTTGGATGTTGAAAATAGACAAAAAATTTCATTTTCATGCTGTCCAACTTTGCTATATTGTATATATTCTTCATATATTATTTTAGGGAAAAATTAAAGAGAGTAATAGAACACAAGGTTCTAGTTCGCCGGACAAATTTGTTTAGAGTGCTACTACAAATTTGTGAAGATCATTGTATCCTAGGAGATAGACGCCACTCAACCGTAAGTACCGTAACGGGGCGAATCTGTCTTAAGGACAGAGTGTCCAACACTCGACTTGGTATTTTATTTTTCATTTGGTTCGACAAATAAATTTCTGTAAGTTTTTATTTTATTTTGTTCGATTTAGTTTCAATTTATTTTATTTACACAGAAGATTGTTCTTACAATCTTAAGACAGATTCGAATTATTCTGTTTATAGAATTTTTCGTTTGTTTTCTTTTCTCTTTCTTCTTTTACAAAAATTATTTTCTATAAATTTAAAAAATAATATTCTGGTTGGAAAAACAAATAGTGATTATATGCTATTTGACAGATAGTAGTAATATACTGTCTATTTTCTTTGACAACTAGTAATAATATACTGGTGTCAATAACAATTCAGAATATTTATTTGTGGAATTTTGTTAGAAATTAATTTTGGTTTTTAGAAATTATTTTCTGAGTGTTCATTAATTAAAATTATGTTTCAGTTTTTTGATTATTGAAGTATTACAGAAATTTAATTTTCTGTGTGGAATTAATTTGGTTAAATAAAATTTTATTTTATTTCCAAATTAGTTGAAAAATAAAAGTTACATTTCGTGTTTCTTTTATTTTTACAGAATTTAATTCTGTGAATTTGGTTTAATTTTCTGTGTAGTATAAATTTTAATTATAATTTTGTTTTATAATTTAGAATTCATGGCTACTGAAACTAATGCTCAAACAAGTACTAGTGTGATGGTTGCAATTACGCTAACCCCCTCTCCTGTTGTGACGGTACCGATAAATCACGGTGAGAAGCCAGAAAAGTTCTCTAGAATTGATTTCAAAAGATGGCAACAGAAAATCTTGTTCTATCTTACAACTCTGAACCTGACTCGTTTTCTCCGTGAGCATGCTCCTATTTTGATAGAGGATGAAACCAACCGACAAGTGGTTACTGTGGTCGATGCCTGGAAACATGCTGATTTCCTTTGCCGAAACTACATCTTGAACGGACTTGACAACACAATATACAACGTCTACAGTCCTATCAAGACAGCAAAGGAACTTTGAGAGTCTTTGGAGAAAAAATACAAAATGGAAGATGCCGGCTCAAAGAAATTTGTAGTTAGCAAATTCCTGGATTTTGTGATGGTCGATTCTAAGACTGTGATCAGCCAATTTCAAGATCTCCAGCTCATTCTGCATGACATTCATGCAGAGGGCATGTCTCTCAGTGAATTCTTCCATGTTACAGCCTTAATTGAGAAATTACCACAAGGCTGGAAGGAATTCAAGAACTACCTCAAATACAAACGCAAAGAAATGTTTTTGGAAGAATTAATTGTGCATTTGAGGATTGAGGAGGACAACCGCAATTCTGAAAAACGGGCTGGTAAGCATCCTATGGAGTCTAAGGCAAATGTGGTGGAACATGCTCCAAAAGCAAAGAAACAGAAGTTTTTTGGAGAAAGTTTATCACAAGGCTCTAAAAAAGGGAAAATTAAAAAATACAAGTTTAATGGCAAGTGTTACATCTGTGACAAAGAGGGACATCGGACCAAAGATTGTCGTAGCAAAGGCAAAAGCAAAAGAAGAACAAGCAAGAAGCCTGCTCAAGCCCATATAACCGAAGTGGACAATATTTCCAATGGTGTAGATGACATCAATCTTTCTGTGGTTGTTTCCGAGGCAAATCTTGTCGGAAATCCTAAAGAATGGTGGGTGGACACTGGTGCAACTCGCCATATCTGTGCCGACAAAAAGATGTTCATATCTTATTCTACAGTGGACAACGGTAAACAACTTTTTATGGGCAACTCCTCAACTTCCAAAGTTGAAGGACAAGGGAAGATTGTTCTGAAGATGACATCTGGAAAGGAACTCACTCTCAACAATGTGCTGCATGTACCGGACATTCGCAAGAATCTTGTTTCCGGATCTTTGTTGAGTAAGAATGGGTTTAGGCTAGTGTTTGAGAGTGATAAATTTGTACTTACTAAGAATGGGATGTATGTAGGAAAATGTTACATGTCTGATGACCGTTGTACCCTCAGTTATTAATAAACATACATCTTCTTCTTACTTGCTTGAATCTTCAAATTTATGGCATGGTAGACTAGGACATGTTAATTATGGATCTTTACGTAGATTAATTAATATGGAATGTTTACCTAAATTTGACATTGATTCAAATCATAAATGCGAAATTTGCGTTGAGGCAAAATTATCTAAAACTCCTTTTCATTCAATTGAAAGAAGTACGGAACTACTTAAATTAATTCATAGTGACATTTGTGATTTTAAATCAATTCAAACTAGAAGTGAGAAAAAATATTTTATCAATTTTATAGATGACTATACTAGATATAGTTATGTTTATTTAATTCAGACCAAGGATGAAGTTTTAGAAACTTTCATTCAATATAAGAATGAAGTTGAAAATCAACTTGGTAAGAAAATCAAAAAACTAAGAAGTGATAGAGGTGGTGAATATGAATCACCTTTTGGTGAGTTTTGTAAAGAACGTAGAATAATTCATCAAACCACCGCTCTTTACTCATCTCAGCAAAATGGAATTGCTGAAAGGAAAAATAGAACTTTAAAAGAAATGATGAATGTCATGTTAATAAGTTCCGGATTACCTCAGAACTTGTGGGGGGAAGCAATACTTTCTGCAAACTATATTTTAAATAAAGTGCCCCGAAAGAAAGTGAATCAAACACCTTATGAAATGTGGCATAGAAGATTACTATCCTATATATACTTAAAAATGTGGGGGTGTTTGGCTAAAGTGGCTATTCCTAATCCTAAAAAGACTAAGATAGGTCCTAAGACTATTGATTGCAGTTTCATTGGTTATGCCAAAAATAGTAGTGCATATCAGTTTTTGATTCATAAATCAAAACGTTTCGAAATGCATGCAAATACTATTATTGAATCTCAAAATGCATCTTTCTTTGAACATGTGTTTCCGAATAAGATTGGACAAGAGACTAGTAATAAGAAAAGATCTTTTGATGCTATTACTAGTCAGGATCAAGAACATAAACATGATCAAGAGCAAGAGCTAGATCAAAATGAAGAAGAGGAACTTAGGCGTAGTAAACGTGCTAGAACCTCAAAATCTTTTGGTCCAGATTTTCTAACATTTTTGTTAGAAAATGAGCCTTTAACTTTTAAAGAGGCTATGTTCAGTCCTGAAGCTCCTTTATGGAAAAAAAGCTGTCAATAGTGAAGTTAAATTCATCTTGCAAAATCACACTTGGGAATTAGTAGACTTACCACCAGGCTGTAAACCTCTTGGGTATAAGTGGATTTTCAAAAGAAAAATGAAAGCGGATGGATCAATTGACAAATACAAGGCAAAACCTGTGGTCAAAGGGTATAGACAAAAAGAAGGTCTTGATTACTTTGACACATACTCACCAGTTACTAGAATAGCATCCATTAGAATGCTAATTGCTATTGTATCTTTGTACAATCTAGAAATTCATCATATGGATGTGAAAACCGCTTTCTTAAATGGTGAGTTAGATGAAGAAATTTACATGGAACAACCAGAAGGATTTTCTGTTCTAGGAAAAGAAAAGAAAGTGTGTAAATTGGTTAAATCATTATATGGTTTAAAATAAGCTCCAAAGCAATGGCATGAGAAATTTGACAAGGCAATGATGTCAAATGGATTCAAAATTAATGAGTATGACAAATGTGTTTATATTAAAAACACAGACAAAGGTTATGTCATTGTATGTCTTTATGTAGATGATATGCTCATCATAGGTAGTAATAATGATATGATTAAAACAACCAAGAAAATGTTGAATAAACATTTTGACATGAAGTACATGGGCATTGTTGATGTTATTCCTGGTATGAAAATTACGAAAACATCAAAAGGTTATGCTTTGTCACAATCTCATTACATTGAGAAAATACTTGACAAATTCAGCAAAGATGATGACCATCTTGCTAGAACACCTGTAGATGTTAATTTGTTTCTATCTAAGAATGTACAAGAAAGTATTTCTCAATTAGAGTATGCCCAAATTATTGGAAGCTCAATGTACTTGATGAACTGCCCTCGCCCAGATATAGCTTATGCAGTAAGTAAATTAAGTAGATATACGAGTAATCCGGGAGTAGAACACTGGAAAGCAATTATAAGGGTTCTAAGATATCTCTGATTTACTCATAACATTGGACTTAATTATACTAGATATCTAGCAGTATTTGAAGGATACTGTGATTCAAATTGGATATCGGATATTAGAGACTCAAAGTGCACCAGTGGGTATGTTTTTACTCTTGGTGGGGCGGCTGTATCTTGGAAATCTTCCAAACTGACTTGCATTGCTAGGTCTACTATGGAATCAGAATTTATAGCTTTAGACAAAACAGGGGAAGAGGCAGAATGGCTTCGTCACTTCTTTGAAGATATTCCAATGTGGCCAAAACCGATGCCTGCTTTATGCATACATTGTGATAGTCAATCAGCAATAGGTAAAGCACAGAGTCATATGTATAAGGTAAGTCTCGACTCATTTGTCGTCGATATAATACCGTAAGACAACTACTCTCTAATGGAATTATTTCCATTGAATATGTGAAATCCAAAGACAACATAGCGGATCCACTAACCAAAGGGTTAGCAAGAGAGTTAGTTGAGAATTCATCGAGGGGAATGGGACTAAAGCTTATTAAATAAAAGTTATCACAATGTCAACCCAACCTAGTTGACTGGAGATCCCAAGATCTAGGTTCAAAAGGGCAACCGAGTTGTGAATAACTCAGAAGGATCATTGGGGAGTCCAACTCCTACCCATTTCTAGGATGAAATAGTGATGTCTGCAGCGTTTTAGGTTAAGTAAAATTTTAATGATTCTTATATCTAGATAAACCTAGTGGAGTATGACAGGATACTCTTCATAAGAATCACCTATGTGAGTGTGAACTGGGCCGGTTCTATGAGATTTGTGAAGGGCTACAATTCTCTAGAGCATTCATGAAAGACCAAGTTGTTCAGGGCCAAAATGAACACAAAAGTGAGAACTAAACTATGTTTGGGAATATACTATATGAGTTCTATTGTCTTGGTTTACACAAACAGCTGAACAGTTCAAGACATCATGTTCACTGGTTAGCTAGTAAATCCGATAGTGTCTCACAAGGAAAGGTTCAAAGCCAAAAGCTACCTATCCTTTGCAGAATATTTCTAATTTCTGTACTCTCTGTAATTAGATCATGTTGTTGCATTTTTTCTCTGTCAAATTCCATTCATGTAGGGAATTGTTGGAAAAATAGTTTTATACAGACTTATTTTGGGCCATCTTTGAGCCCAAAATAGAGTGGGCCCCAAATGTCTTTTGGGGTGGGTCCAAAGGTGACGTGTTCCTTGCCGCATGGCAAGTCACAAGGTGAAGACGGTTCGTCAAAACCATTTATGAGTGAATGGAAAGTTGACATCGTTTTCGGGTTCGTGGAATTGGACATTTAAAGTTTAAAATGTGGGTTTCCTTGTGAAACTTGTCCCACATTGAAACTTTAAGAGAGCTTTGTTGCGTTTACAAGCTCTAGACTACAACACTTGGGTTGGGCCCCAAGGGGCACCCCAAGTTTGTAGAAGGGAGAAGTTATGGATAAAGTGAACCTTAGCCCAAACCACCATACACGCGCGCGCCACCGCCGCCGTCTGTCCGTCCGTCCAGCTTAGCCGAGCCGTATGGGTTGTGGATTGTGGGTCGGGTCTTGTATTAATTTTTTGGACAAAATTTATTTGAATTTTTTCCAAAAATTATTGCGGGAAATTAATTCAAAATTTAAATTCTAGAGTTCTGTCCATTTCTAGTCCAAAATTCAAACAGGTTTTCACTCTGTTGGACAGATTCAATTTCATAAACTGCCCAGACAGTTACAGATTCGAAACAGTAACTATATCTGTTAGTTATAGGTTCAAATCTGTCCGAAACAGTGCAGCAGTTACAAACAGATCTGTTTGAATTTCAAACAGAATTTGTCCAGTTTGAATTAACACCTGTTCACTTCCTTTTTTGTACATATTCGGGTCTGCTCTTTTGCCTATTTATAGAGGCCATTTCTGCAATCTTTTGGATGTTGAAAATAGACAAAAAATTTCATTTTCATGCTGTCCAACTTTGCTATATTGTATATATTCTTCATATATTATTTTAGGGAAAAATTAAAGAGAGTAATAGAACACAAGGTTCTAGTTCACCGGACAAATTTGTTTAGAGTGCTACTACAAATTTGTGAAGATCATTGTATCCTAGGAGATAGACGCCACTCAACCGTAAGTACCGTAGCGGGGCGAATCTGTCTTAAGGACAGAGTGTCTAACACTCGACTTGGTATTTTATTTTTCATTTGGTTCGAAAAATAAATTTCTGTAAGTTTTTATTTTATTTTGTTCGATTTAGTTTCAATTTATTTTATTTACACAGAAGATTGTTCCTACAAGAACAATCCAAACGAATTAGATAGGCAACATAGAAAAATCCAAGGCAACATAGAAAATTCTAAGGGAAGTAAACAGGCCAGTTGAAATAGTACAAGTCTCGAGTCTCCTTGTCCATGTACTGGTTCCACTACAAAAACAAAAGGTTCAATTAAAACACAGAAAGATAAGCGATGCGGTTTTACGCCTAATGATTCACATGAAAATGAACATTGTACCTTGAATTCATATGGATCTTTCTTCTTCAGTGCTTTCTTCCAGTGCTACTGCTCGGATAATAGCTTTGTCATGCCAACTACGAAGAAAAAAGCAAACTGAGAAATAACCCAAGATACTTTCAGCCTCTGTTTGGAAAGAAGGGTTGGGTTGGGTTGGGTTTGGAGGCTATTTTAGACACAAAAAGATAAAATAGATTTTTTAGCCTAATAAGACAAAACAATATATCTAACTCATAATCATTACATTTTTTCTCTCACAAAATGTTTAAAAAGTCAAAAAGCCTTTCCCAAACGAGACTTTTTAATCCCAGAATAAAGTAGCTAAAAAGTTAAAAAGCCAATCCACTTTCCAAACGAACCCTGAGTACAACACACACTACAAGAAAACTGGGTTTAAGAGACGGAACTTTTTGCGATGGCACATTTGCCGTCACAAAAAATGTGACTTTTTGAGATGACACAACTTGTCGTCGCAAAAAATAGAGTATTTGCGACGGCATAAAATGCTGTTGTGAAAAAAGAGAGTATTTGCGACGGCAGAAATTGTTGTCGCAAAAAAAATAGAGTATTTGCGACGGTAGAGATTGCTGTCGCAAAAAAAATAGAGTTTTTGCGACGATACAAGCTGCAGTCGCAAAAAAAAAAAAAAATTTGCGACTGTATTAGGTACCGTTGCAAAAAATAAATAAATATATATATATATATATATTGTGGCTTTGAGACTACTTCATATATATATAGTCACAAAATGGTTTAAATAAATGCAATGGTATTTTTCTATCACAAAAAAAAATTTAAAAAAAAAAACGACGTCTTACTCTTTTGAACATTTCTCTTTTCACCCATTTTTTCATCTTTCTATCTCTCTGTGTCTGTCTCTCTTCTCTTTCTCTCTCTTACTCATCACTCTTTCTCTGTCTGTCTGTCTCTCCCTTTCTCTATGTGTCTCTGTTTCTCTTCTCTCTCTCTCACTCATCACTCTTCTCTGTCTGTCCGTCTCTCTCTTTCTCTCTGTGTCTCTTCTCTTTCTCTCTCTCATTCATCACTCTTCTCTGTCTGTCTATCTGTCTCTCTCTCTCTTTTTCTCTATGTCTCTCGTCCATCTATCTTCTTTTATCTCTTTTACATATCTTCTCTCTCTGTCTCTCTTCTCTCTCTCTTCTTTTTTTTTCTCTCGCTCTCTCGCTCATCTCTTTCTATCTCTCTCTCATTTATCTCTTTTCGCTCTCTCTCCCTCTCTCTCTTTGTCTATATCTTTTCACCAATTTTTTCATCTTCCTCTCTCTCTTTTCTTTCTCTCTCTCACTCATCACTCTTCTCTCTCTGTCTGTCTATTTGTCTCTCTCTCTCTCCCTATGTCTCTCATTCATCTATCTCTTCTCTCATCTCTTTTCTCTCTTTGTCTCTTTCGCTCATCTCTCTTCTCTCTATCTCTCTCACCTCTCTCTCGCCCATCTCCCTTCTCTCTGTCTCTCTCGTTCATCTCTTTTCTCTCTACGTCTCTCTTGCCCATCTCTCTTCTCTTTATCTCTCTCTGTGTCTCTCTCATTCATCTCTCTTCTTTCTCTCTCTCTCTCTCTCTCTCTTCCCCATTATGTTCGCGTTGCTCACTCTCTCCCTTCCGTCGTCTCTATTTACTGAGCTCCCTCTCGATTTATTTATCCACTATAAGAAAATGCAATTTTAGTGACCACTTTGTCTCTCTCTCGCTCACCACTCTCTCTCTCTCTCTCTCTCTCTCTCTCTCTCTCTCTCTTCTCTATCTGTCTCTCTCTAATCTCTCTCTCTCTCACCACCCATCTCCTCTACCACATTCACCACTACTACAAACGCCATTTCACTACCACCACTACTACCACTGTCGCCACTTCACCTCTACGACTACCATTACTACTACCATCGCCACCACTCCACTACCACCACTACTACTATTGCCACTACTACTACTACTATTACCTCTCCTTCACCCATGCCACTCCATTTACTCTACCACTACCACTTCACCACTAATCTCCTTCGCCATCACCACCACCACCACCACCACCACCACCATCATCTCTTATCCACCACCTTCACCACTACTGCCGCTCCCTCTCCTCTACCACAAAATATTACCTCTATTTCTACCAAATAAAAAATAATAATAATTTTTTTTTCATTAAAATAAAAATAAAACAAATAAATTTTCAATCTTAATAACTAAAAAAAAATGATTTTTTTTTAAAAAAAATTCATTAACTACAAAAAAATATATATATATTTTAACAAAAAATAATTTTTTTTGGCGACGGCAACCCCCGTCGGAAAAAAAAAATGTTAAACCATGTTATTTTGTGGGTGTTTGGGAAGTGAGTTTTTATGTAGGTTTTTTTAGTTGCAGGATATTATTGGAGAAATTTTTTTGTGTTTGGGAAGGTAGTCGGGCTTTTTGTGGTTGGATGTGGTTTTTTTAGTTTTGCCAAAAGTTTGTCTTTTAGTAGAAAAATCAAAAAAAAATCCCAAACCCAAGTTCCCTAACACCACCTTTGTTGTTTAAATTTCATTTGTGACCGAATTTTTATTTTTTTTTTCATTCCCGCTTTGTTTCCGCCCCTTTTTTTTTTCCATTCCCCCCCTTTTTTTTCCATTCCCGTTCTGTACCCCCCCAACCCAAACAAAAAACTCCCCAATCTCAAACCCCCCCGCCCAAAACCAAAAATCCCTAATCTCTTCTTACCCCTCTCTCTCTCGATCGACGGCGAGCGGCTGAAGACAACGGAGAGCGGCAGAGGAGGGCGAGCAGCGGCAGCAAACGAGGCTGCTGTGTGAATAGAAAGGGCTTCGGAGTGCAAGAGCAGCAGCCGCAGAGGAGGAGGAGGGAAGGCGGTGATAGGGATGATATGCCGAAGTCTGGTGTACGACCTCAACATCTCGTATGTCTTTCTTTCTTTACTCTTTACTCATCTCTCTCTCTCTCTCTCTCTCTCTGTGAAGAAGAAAAAGATGTTGCACTTTGGAAGATCTGGGCCTCCAGACATCAAGGACACCTACTCTCTCCTCGTCCTCAACATCACCTTCCGTAACTAACCCCAATCTCTTTCGCCAATTTTCTATTCATTTCTTGTTTTCATTGATTTTGTTTGATTTCTGTAAATACTTATTATTCTTTTATTTATCTTCTGTAGGAACCAGTGCAGACGATTTATTCCCTCTCTTCGAGAAGTACGGCAAGGTCGTTGATGTCTTCATCCCCAGAGACCGAAGGTTTCGTACATATATATATATATATATATTCATCGGTTGTTTTAATTTTAAATTTTCTTTAATGGGTTTGTTGTAATTGTTCTGACTAGTTAGCTATTGTGTAATTCAACAAGTTTAGGACTGGTGATTCACGAGGATTTGCGTTTGTTTGATACAAGTATGCTGATGAAGCCCAGAAGGCGGTTGACAAGCTCGATGGTATGTTCTTAATACTATGTAATAACTTGTAATCTAAATGTCCCAAGTAATTTCTGTAATCAGAGATGTTTTGCTTGTATGTGTATATGTGTTTAGACAAGTGTTGATGGGGATTGTTTTTATATTTGCTTTATTTTATCAGGACGAGTTGTTGATGGCAGAGAGATAATGGTTCAGTTTGCTAAGTATGAGCCGAATGCTGAGAAAATGTGAGTCATCTATTGTGATTAGTGTTATGTTTCATTTTATGTATGTAGTGGAATGGTTAATTGACCGTCAATTTGTTGCTTATTGATTTATGAGTCATCATGGGCTGAATTGATATGCAAATGTTGTGCCTTTGTTACTTCAAGGTTTAAGCGTTTTGAATTTAGAATAAATGTGTGTTTCAATTTGGTTATGGTAGTGATGAATTTCAATTGGATAGGTTACCTTCATTAACAGGTCCACAGAGGACCATGCTACTTGGCACTATTTATTCTAGCCCTATATGTTACGAAATATGGCGAAGTTTCTTCTATTATACTTTAGTTCTTTAGCTTAGATTTTATTGAAATGGTATGTTTTATTGGAGTACATATGTTTTCTCTGTTGAAACTGTTTGACCAAGTTACATGGTTTGGGTTTTCAGTCAGAAATGGAGGATAGTAGAATCAGAATCAAGGTCAAAAGGCAGCTCCAGAAGCCGGAGTCCTCAACCAAGGTATGCATACTTTTTCTTTTCTTTTCTTTTCTTTTTGAGAATGATATAGGAAATGAAGTGGTCCTTTTCAAAAATTGTCCCATGTGGAATTTTATATGGCATTTAGGTCAAAGAAGTTGGCAAACATTTGGGAGATGTGGAAATTGATTATTCTCATTTATGTAGCTACATCTGATTTAGTATACATGATTTTATTTTGTTGGAATATTTGTCTTTTGAGCCACTATAACACCCCTGCGTCTGCTTATTTATGGTAACTTACCACCTCCACTATTTTACATCTGCATTATTGAGGGTGTAGGTATGGCAACTGATTGTATTTTGCATACTATTTTAAATCTAATAGTTACAGTGTACCAAATTTCAATTTCAACCATATATATGTAATATGTAGGAGAAAACAAACAAGGCACATAATATAGCGATCCCGGTTTTCCTTTTCGTGCTTAACTGTAATCCAGATTCGATTTCGTAAGGGTGCTGTTGTCTTATCCTCTTTCTATCCCTTTCTCTTTGTGTTCGAGCTTGGAGTTGTGTTGGGCAAGTTGGGAATAAGTTGATTGCGTTTTAAAACGTAAAGTCTTTGCCCAGTTTTTGGTCTTTCCGCTCGAGCGGCGATTTTGACGCTCGAGCGGGACTCTGTTGTTGCTTGTCCGCTCGAGCGGGGGTGTTGGCGCTCGAGCGGGGAAATCACCCATCCAGTATTTCGTCTGCAGTGGTATCCGCTCGAGCAGGGGATTGGACGCTCGAGCGGGTGTATGTGTCTGACACTCGAGCGGGGAGTTTGACGCTCGAGCGGGCATCATGTCTGTAAAAGTTCTGGGAGCGTGCATCCGCCGCTTGAGCGGGGGATTGGACGATCGAGCGGGGATCTGTGAGTGACGCTCGAGCGGGGAGTTCGACGCTCGAGTGGGGCGACTTTTATATATAGCCGAGATCCGACCTTTTTGTTCACTTTTCAACATCTTTTCTCTCTCTTACTTTTCCAAAAAGGTATTTTGAGAGCTCCTCTCACTAAAATCCTAACTTCTCTCTTAGGATTGATCTAGTAGGAGTTATTTTCTCACCTTGGGCCTTTACAAAAGTTGTGTTGATCGTCGAGGGCTATCTTCTAATCTGAAAATTTCAGGATTTGGAGCATTTTCGTTTCTTTGTCTCCTTCGTTGAGCCCCATCATTCGAGGTAGGGATAACCTACTCCATCTTATGAGCATTGTCTTTAAATTTTAGCATTTTGTTATGTTGGTGGTTGTTGGGTAATTTTTGAGAAAGTTTGGGCCTTTGTATAATTTTACAAAAGTTGGGGTTTTAAATATATAAACCTATATGCATGTTAGGCATAGAGAAATGAGATTAATGTTGGGACATTGATGGAAATGGAACCTTAGGGTTGTTTTGTAAATTATGGTAATTTGCCCTAATTGGTTTAATTAATTAATGCATATAATTAATTGAAGAAAGCGAGGAATTGAATTGAGAATGTTGAAATTGGGAATGTATGGGATTAAAGAGTGTAGACAAATCATTTGTTGCTCACCTAATTGGAATGTTGATATATTATCCATTTGTGCATTTATTTCCTGTTTAGATGGGTTTAATGTTATTATTTTGAGGGCGTTACACATAATGAGCCACATCTGCTCTATATATAGAGCTGTAATAAGTACCTGCCATGAAAGAAAAAAATGGATATAGATTAGAGCCATACTATGCCTTGGAAGACTAATTAGGGCGGTGTATAGTTCACTCAATGCACTACTAGGTTGTTGACAAATCAAATCCAATAATTATTTAAATTAGGTTGGGGGGAAAAATTCAAGTTTAAATAAAAAATCGAACAATCTCATATGAATTTGTTTCAATTTATATACCTAACAAACACGTGTGTATATATATATATGATGATGATGATGATGATGAAAGACAAAATGAAGACACTTGAGAAACTCTTGACTCAACAATCTCTTTTTGAGAATGGTAGTTGAAAAAACAAGCTTGTGTTTAGTCCATATTTCAAATCATTAAGACGGATTTGAGGTGAGTCAGCAACCATGAGAACTAGACTCTTCAGTCCAAATTAATGAGTCTGCTTCGTAGTTGGTAGTATATTGAGACAAAATGATAGAAAAATTTGAATAAGGAAAATTTCGTCCCATAAAATTAATTACAAGTACATGGAATTAAATTTTGATTCAACCCGAGCTCGCGTTCTACAGACATATAAAATGTTGCATTATTATTATTATTATTATTATTATTATTATTATTATTATTATTATTATTATTATTATTATTGTTATTATTATTATTATTATTGCTTTCATAATAATCATATTTCAAATTTTATAATGTTTGATTAAGAGAGGGTTTTACAAGACAACAACCATCCGGATTAAGGTCTACCAGATTTGCAATTTTTTTATTCTAAACAAAAGGGGTAAAAAATGTGTTGTTTGGTATACTTTTTTTTAATCAAATCATATGGGCAAGGAACCAAGGCAGATACAAAATTGTTCCAAAGAATCATCATTTTGGGTATTTTTTATTGTGACTTGAAAGACGACCCAAGTAGGATTTGGTTGTGACTTGACATTTTCTACATTATCTTGGTATTTGGTTGTGATTGGATTTTGAATTTATTTTGAATGTGTTTGTGTGGTATAAATTGAATTGATGAAGTGTAAGGTTTATATATAAAATAAATTTGAGTTATTAATTTTTTAGGTAAATTTTGGATTTCTAGTATTGTTGATTTGAGATATGCATAAATTTGGAATTCATGATCAATAAAATTTGTATTATTGTAAATTTTATGTCTGCACAAATTTAATGACTGTCTCTGAATGGTATGTTAATTGATCAACATTTTTAAAGAAATTAATTCTTTTATAAAATAATATATAGTTGTGTATTCAATCAAATTATTCATTTATTTGAGGATATAGAACCTTTGTTGTTAATTGGACATGTTTTCACTATGGTATTTTTGGAAGATGAGATTATTACTTGGTGCTGAGATGTTTTGGAAACTTTCAGATTACCAAAGAAAGATAGCATATTGGCAAGTGGGGATGTAGCTCAAATGGTATGCGCTCGCTTTGCATGCTCCAAATTTTACTTTTATTTTTTTGTAGTTTTGTTTCTAGCTTTACTGGTTCACCAAATAAAACACATCTTATGCTAAGAGTTGGGAGATTGTCACTTTGTTTCTCGTCCTCAACGAAGCTTTCAGTTCCAAAATTAAACTATTTGATTTTTGCTGAAACATAATCCTTCCATCTCATTGCACATTCAATTCATTTTTCCATTCAACTTTGTTTAGCTTGGAAAATAAAAAACAAGTATTTTTTGAGAGGTTACTATCGTTTAATTTTACTTTTTTGAATTTTGCAAGTGAAATTCAAAATTTCTTTTATATTGGATTTTGGGCAATGTAAATGATGAAGTTTAATCCAAAAAAAAAAAATCTCACATCAAAAGTAGTACAGAATCTTATCATAACAACCAAATGGAAAGAAGTTTGGTTTGATGAAGATGTAATAAACAAAACAATTGACAATCTGTTAAGACAAATAGAATCGTTAGTATTTATTCTGTCCATCTATTCACTTTATGTCAAATAGAGAATATTTATTCATTTCCCAACTTCATCCAAAAAATTGAATTTTGATTTTTTTTTTTTTTAGATAACCAAATAAAAGTTTTAAAAATTGAAGTCAGAATTTAAGAATCAAACAGGGTGATTAGTTTTTGTTATAGTATTAAAATTTATAATTTTTTTATGTATTTGATGCTATAGTAGTTAAATTTTTATTTTTGTATTTGATTGAGATGTTTAATTATCCAGGTGGGATTTGATGACTAACAAAAAAAATGTTGTATTTGATACTATAGTAGTTAAATTTTTATATTTTTTTGTAATTAACATTAACACATAATTATATTGTCATTAATTATTTTTATTTTTATTTTTCAGATATTTCCCATGTTGGAGTGTGCTTCTTGTGGAATGCATGCCTGTTGAGAATGTGGCTAACTTTTGTTTTTGTTATCTACGAAGAATGATGAGAAAAACATTTAATTTTGGTTTATGTTATTTTGCATTATGAACAAAATCACGTATTTAAACATTATATATGTATTATGGAACATTATGTAGTGTGATAATTTTGTTGATGTGTAATTATGAATGGAAGAATATTTTATTATGAAGAAATTGTTATTTTTATACAGAAATTTTTATATTATTATGCAATTATTATGGAGAAATTGTAATATTTTTAATAATTTTATCGCAGGATGTTTTTTTCTTTTTTGTGACGGCACTACACCGTCGTAAAAAACAGAAAATTTTAATATTTTTATTGATTTTGTTATAGGTTTTACTTTTTACGACGATACTAAACTGTTGCAAAAAATAGAAATTTTATTATTTTTTTAATACTTTTTGCAACGGCAGTACACTGTTACAAAAAATAGAAATTTTCATATTTTTAATACTTTTTGCGACGGCACCACACCGTCGCAAAAATAGTGTTCTTGCCATTAAAAAAAAGATTATTAGCGACGGCATTTTTTGCCATCTCAAATAACATTTTTAGCGACGGTAAAATACTGTCGTCATAAAAAGTCAAGAAATTTCAAACATTATTAGCGACTGTAAAGTGTCGTCGTAAAAGGCAAAAATGCTGTCGCAAAACATTAGTGACGGTACTGTGCCGTCGCAAAAACTCTTTTGCAACGCCCGCAATTGCGACCCCCCTCTTGCCATCGCAAAAAGTCATTTGACGTCGCAAAAAACTGAAATTTTAGTAGTGACAAAACAAATATGAACAGATATGCCATCACAAAATTTTCAAAAATTGCAAGACATACAAGTTTGGACATGCAAAAAATATATAGTTTAATATCTTTATTATATGTCATCATATATGTGAAGAGAATATGTTAATTGATATAAATATACATTATGTTTGTTTTATTATTGTATCTTTCAAATTATTTTATTTAAACTTATAATATATTTTATGTATGTTCGAATGATTTACATGTGCATTCCCTAATGCTCCCCAAGTATCTCTTCATTGCTTCTCGCTCTCTCTCTCTCTCTCTCTCTCTCTCTCTCTCTTCTCTTCTCTTCTCTGTTCCACTCTGCTCTGCTCTGCTCTGGATAGCTCGCTTTTGCACTCTTCCTTCTTTTTTTTATGCAAGGACGTGAAATTAGGGGTTGGTTGGCAGCGAATTGGGATTTTCAGATTTTCCGCGCCAATTGGAGTGGGTGTTTGATTTATTTTTATTTTTTTGCTTTTTTTATAGTACATTTTTTTTATAAAAAAAATTCATGTTATCAGTCCTGTGTGATTTAGTTCAAGATTTAGGTCTTGTTTGAAAATTTGGCTATTTTAAAGGAATTTTTTGGTTATTTTATGATATGAAAAAAAGTTGTGTTTTTGGGTGATTAGAGAATTTTTTTTTGTAATTAAATAAATAATTGTGGAAGAAAAAAAATTGATTGGCGTAGAATGTAATATTTTGTTTCATTAACTATTTTAACATTTTTTATCTTTATTGATTATTTCATCTAAAAAAAAAAGAAGTTCAAAAGTCATTTGAAAAGTCGTTGCGGTCCGTCAATGACAATAAGGTAGACAGATAAGCGAAATTAAATAGACAACAATGATTAAGACCCTTTTTTTAGGGACTCCACAACCCCTTTGGATCTCAACCATTGATGGTGTGGATCCATACATACATTAATGGTTGAGATTTAAAGAGAATTGTAGGATTCTCAAAAAAATAGAGTCCCAAACATTTTTTTTAAATAAATAGATATATAAGTATGGTTTGAATATATATATATATATATATATTTGGATAAATAATGTTGTTTTGGTTTAAAAATATTTGAATTTAAGTCTATTGACTCAAGAATTTCAAGCTGAGTGTCCATTTTTTTTTATAAAAAAAAATATAAAATTTTAAATTTTACTTGACAACACCTAATGAAAAATTTTAAAAATTTCAACCCAAAAAAAAAAAAGAAAAGACAAAATTTTGTTCAAATAAAATAAGCCAATTTTATGGGGAGTTTCACACAGGTTTGGTTTGGCATAAGGTTTTTTTTTTTTTTTTGGGTTATTTTAATCAAAAAAAATTAAAAAATTAATAAGATAAAATATCATATCTAAATCATAATTATTTTATTTTTTCTCTCACACAAGTATAAAAAAAATCAAAAAAAATCATCTCAAACGAGATTTTTTAGCCCAAAATTAAAATAATCAAAAAATTAAAAAGTCAACTTACATTCCGAACAAAGGCACAATCAAATGTTTTTTTTTAAATAAAATAAAATAAAATAAAAAATAAAAAAAATCCAAGTCCAAAAATGCAAGCGCATGTACGGGTACTTTTTTCTGGGTCCCTTTATTTACACAATATATTTAGTTTCAAGGCACACTACCACTCAGTTCATACCTTTAATAATTTGAAAAAACATACAACTTGTTTGATTTTGGTTTTTAAAAAATTCTACTTTTTATTTTTTCATATTTTAATCTTTTCAATGAATTTTTTTAATGTTTTAAGCATTTTTTTTTTAATTTTTAAACACATCTAACATAAATACATTTTAAAAGTATAATATTTGTGAAAAATATTTTTAAAAATTAAAAGATACACAAAAATACAAAAATTATACTGAGTTTTCATAAATATTAATGTATTTTTTAAAGATTTTTTGATATTAATGTATTTTTTAAAGATTTTTTTCATAAATATTTTATTTTTTAAGTATATTTATGTTAGGCATTGAGAGGGTAATTTATATATAAATTGGGCTGAGCTGGGTAAATGGGCCATTTTGTGGGCCACGGTAAGAAGGGCTGAGTAAAAGGGCCTTGTAATTAGTCCGGTCCAGAAGAGCCTTGTTCGCAGTCTGGTCCGAAGGAGCTTGATGGTTAGCTTGGTCATCGCGGTTGGCGCAGTAACAGTTAGCTCGGTCAAACCATCTTGTGCCGAGGTATTGTTGGCTTCTGCTTAGGACCTTGCTGTTAGATGGCTTGGTCCAAGCTCATTGTGGATAGCACGGTTTCAGACAACCCAGTTGGAATATGTCAACCGAGGTACACGCACAGTGAAAGGAAGAACCGAGCTAGTTGGAGCTCGGTCTAGTCTGCGGCTTTAGCGTGGCCATGTTATCTCGGTTGTATGGACATCCAACCATGGTAAAACCATCTCACTTGGTTTAAGCAGTGAGAGGGGTGTGGAAGGATAAGCATTATATTTCAGGAATGTGATTCCTATGAGGACTCTACATGGAGGAGTAAGAGTCCTACTAGGATTATGCCACACGGAACCTATAAAAGCTCATAACATCACCTATGGAGAGGTAACACAACTTTGATTCCCGAATACACAGAGCTTTTGTCTATTTGTCTATTTTGCTGACATAGGCATCGGAGAGGTATCTAGCACACACCCGCCGACTAGCTCACGTTTGTGTTTTCAGGGAGTAAAGCGATGACGTTTGGAGGAGCGCGAACTTGATCAATAGGATTATACGAGAAGATTACCTCTTGCTCATACAATTGGCGCCGTCTGTGGGAATATCAGACAAAGAACAAAACCTCTTGATCAAGTTTCCCTCGCTAGTTGAATGGCGCACAACGAAGATTTGCCACAGTCCGCCATCGACGGACAAACCCCAGAGGGGGGTGGGAGGCACGAAGGTTTGCCCTCTATCCCTTCTATGGCGGACTTAGAGCCCCAGCGACAAAATCCCTGGAGGGATACAAGAGGGAGGCGGAAAAACAGCCCCCGTCGCTCTCGCTCACAAAGTCCTGAAAGGCAAAGTGTAGACACCCCATTTTTGACCGTCCTCAAAACTTGGATGTCATCGTTTGAACACTCGATGATCATCCATGTTCGTGTTCGTTTTGAGTTCCTGAAGGTCTCGGCCGCGCACCTTGCCTCAGGATCTCTTAACTTGCCTGTTTTGTGCTTGGTCGTGGACCAAGAACCTGTTTGTTTTTGCTTCTGAGGGCAAAGAATGGCTTGTTGGTCATCCCCACACCTCACCGGCCTTGGCTTGAGGCCACCGGCCCTGTTTTGTTGCTACCGGCCATTGGTGAGGCCGGTAGGCATTGTTTTTGGTCGGCCGGCCGTTTGTTTGGTCAATCGGCCATATTTCCTAGCCGGGGCTTCTTTTTTGCCTTTTTTAGGCATTTTTCATGCCAGTTGTGCCAGCTGGAGCACACATACCTATCCTCCATACACGTGTATGGAGGATTTGCACCCTTTGCACCCTTTTGCTCTAGCTTCTTGAGGAAGCTTAAACCCTTTGCCTTAGCTTCCCCAAGAAGCTTGGACCTTTGCCTTAGCTTCCCAAGCAGCTTGAACCTTTGTTCTATCTTCTTGAGGAAGCTTGACCCCTTTGTCTTGGCTTCTCCAAGAAGCTTAGGCCCTTTTTGTTCTATAAAAGAGGGCCTCCTCCTTTAGAGGGGTTGAACAAAAATCAGAGATATATAGATATATATCACACATACCACTCTCTCTCTATATCTCCCCCTCTCTCTAGATTGTGTGTGTATTAGTGTTCAAAAGTGTGTTTTGTTCTTATTTTTGCACTAAAGCACCTAGTGTTACACTATACCTTGGTTATTGAGGTGTTGAGAGGTTGTTCTTGGAGTTTTGAGTTGGTTTTGATCAGAAGGAGGGGGCTGGAGTTGCTGTTCTTGAAGTGTTCTTCAAGGGTGAGCACTATTGCTTTATATTCTCCATTTTTGCACTAGCTTTTAGCCTATCTTGCATGTTGTTTTGAGCTTGGTGTATAATTGATAAAAAATTCTGTATTTTCATGCTTAAGATGTTTGTTTAAGGTCATTTTGGTGTTGGGGGTCGTCCTCCCCCTCTTAGGCCTTGTTTGGCCTCTTTTTGTGCCTTTTTTGTTGAGATTTGGAACTTTCGTGTATTGGCCTTCTCACCACTGAAATCTAGAGGATTTTCAGTGGTGGTGAAGTGGTTTTGAGGTCTTGTATAGGGGAGGGACACCCCTCTCCCTTTGTGTCTCATATGCTTGTGTTTTTGGCTCATAAGGGTAGCATGTATGCTTAGTCGATTGTGGCTCCATCTCAGTGGGTATTTAGTGAAATTTGGTCATGGTTTACCTCTATTTTAGGTTGGTTTTTTGACCCCTTGCATGCACCATACACTTGCCTTGCATTTCTCTATTTTGCTTAGAAATGCATCATGCATTTAGACCACCATGCTTGCATATTTTGACTTAGCTTTGTGAAGTTTTTAGTCATGTTTTAACGTATTTAAGTTCTGTTTGGTGTCAATTTGGTCATGCTTTATATAGCCTCTTTGCATTCTAGCTTGTTGGCTTCGGATGTGTGAGTCATTAGCATGCTTCATTTGAGCTATTTCAGTGATTTGGCATCACTTGTCATCATATTTCAGTCCATGTTTTGTGGCCACACACTTGCAGTTATCACCTATATGCTTTGGAGAGTTGTTGTTTCATGCTCCTTATTTGGACCATTGCATGTGCCTCCATGATTTGGTCTTTGGAAGACCTTCTCATTGGGTTTTGGGGTTTGTTTTAGTGTATTATAACTCTGATTTTATTTGCCCAAGTCATGTCATGTTCGGTTGTAAGAGGTGTAGTGCACTTGCCCTTTTGGGCCTTGTATGCGTCTTGTTTTGTGCCCTTCTTTACAGCATGTTTTGGCTTTGTTCCATATGAGTTTTAGCTTCATTTTGGTCTGCCTTGGGACTGTTTTGAGTCACTTTGACCATTTGGGGCTTGGTTGACATAGTCATGGTTCAAGTCTCGTAGCTAGCTTTGAGCTTTAACTCCATTAACATGCCATGTTTGCATTGTGTGATCGATTTGGCATCATTCTTCATGTGATTTCAGAATTTATTGTAATGTCATATCCTCATATTTATCACATCTCGCTCATGTTTGAAGGTTGTGCATTGTGGCCTAATCGATGGACCAACATGTGTGCATGTTTATCTCGCATTTTGGTGCCTTATTTTTGGTATTTTGGCCACTATTTTGGGTTTGGCTGAGGTCCTTCCATTTCGGTTTAAGTCCATCGTTGTACATAGTTGCATGTTTGGTATGTTGCATCATGTTGCATCTCGTTATATGCTTGCATTATATCATGTTTGCATGTTCTTGTTACATTAGCTTAGCTTACATGTTAGATCGCATTGCATTGCTTCTTGCATGCTTAGCACATTATACATTTGCATGTTTAGGTTGCATCGCATTTGGCATGCTTTGCTGACTTAGCCCCATATTGCATACTCGAACCATTTTGCATATTTGAGCCATATTGCATACATGCAGTGTATTGTGTTTGGTTTGGGGTGTCAAATCAAACATGAGGTATGAGGTGTGTTCGTACTTAAAGTGACGAAATACGCCTCAATCTTCGGTCTCTGACACTCTTGATCCCAACATGATAGAGTGTGTAGCATTCATTTGGTTTCGTTGCATTCATTTTACATTGATTTGCAAACTTGGCACCTTTGGCCATCATGCATCGAAATGTGTGATTGGTGGCCCGAGGACCGAGAGCCATGCTCCCTTGAGTTCATTGCATGATAGGGAAAGTGGCTATGCACACATTGCCTTGAAAATACCTTGCCATGCACTGTTTGTCCTCTATTGCAGCAAAACTAGTATTTTGCAGGAAGAAATGGCCGGTCAGCAATCTTCAGTGTCAGCCGACCACAAAAGTTCAGCCGGTGGACCAACTTCTGGTCGGTTACCATATTTCCATAGCCGGTGGTCAGATATCTTGGCCGGTGATATCCCATAATGATCAGGGAGTAATTCAGAAGCATCCCAAGAATTTTCACAATTATCAGAGGTGCAGAACAGTGCAAACAGAGGCAACCGAGGCATGGCAACGGGTTTTCGAGCGAGGCGAATCGAGCATGCATCATCCCATCATTCCGAGGTAAGACTGCGGCCACCTCCTTTTGTGATTAATTTGTTAATTAATTAGAATTTTGTAATATTTAATTAGCTAGAGTAGTTAATTATTTGGTTTGTATTATTTATGCGAACCCTCCGAGGGAGGGCAATGTTGTAATAAGTGTGCGTGAGTGGATGCATGTCTTCCAACTACCATTTCTTTCTCCCTTTTACTTAACCGCTTATGATGGTTAGTTCTAGGGCACGTTTCAATTAGCATACTTATGATAGCATGTTTGCATCATTCATCTGTATTGCATGCACCGGGCTCGGCGCATCATGCTAACTGCATTGTATTTCAATTCCAAGTTGAATACATGTATTGGATTGTCGCACCTCATATGCCATTCTTAGGATAGCCGAACCTATCTTAGTTGCATTTTGTATTCGATGCATTAGCCATTTTAACATGAACTAGGATCATGTATGATTACTAACTAGTCTCTTATTTTGGCTCGGAATACACTATAAGTATTTATGCTTTAGCATCTCGCATGAGTGTGAATGTTAACATGACAGCATGCTTTCCATGAGGCTAATTGCTTAGGTGATATAACTGCCTGAATGCCTGTAGGTAAAGGTTGGATTGCTTGAATTGGGATAATTCATTGAAATTCGTGTTTTAGCCTACTTACGAGTAGCAAACTTCAAATCATTTTCTAAACAAACGGATATGCGATGCTTTGTTCCAAATTAGGCGATCTAGTCTATACTTATTTTGCTACGCGCATCACATAGTAATTCTAGCTAATTAATCGGAATAAGAACGCATGTGTTTTCAAAAACGAGATATCATGTTTAGTAGTGGCCGATTTTTGATCGGGCGAGCAGGGGTGCTCATAGCTGACCTTCTCCAATCGTACCAAGTTCCCGAGCCAAGGCAACTTTGGTGATGACAGACATGTGATCTTAGGCAACGAGTCAGGGTTTCCTAAATTTCCCAAAAATAAAACATTTAGGTGGCGACTCTGTATCTGGCAAAGCAGTCCATGTTTGGCATTTTTTTCTAAAATTCTGTTTTCCAAAACGATTTGCCAGAGTTGGACTCTTTGGTGATTTATCAATCTTGCATTGCACTTTGCGAGATCAGATTAAGAACCGTGACATTTGAGTCCGAACTGTAGTGAGCCCAAATGAACAAAACGGGATTTCTCCTGGGGCATTCGGGGACGTCTACACAAAGGCGGAAGATCGACCCTCAAGTTTTGGAGGATCGGGTAAAGGAGCAGGACGAGTTAATCAGGAAGATGGCGGCGGACATGGAATTGATGAAGCGCCAGATAAAAGGGAAGGGGGTGGTAACAGGAGCGGGGCACAAGAGCAATACGCCTCCTCGCCACTCAGAAGATCGTGGTAGGCATACCACGCCATCGCAAGCAGAGAGTAGGAGCCTCAGAACAGGCAACACTCAATTAAGGACTTCTAGAACTCGTTACTCCAGGTCTGAGAGAACGAGATCATTGAGGTCTTATACTGAGGGAAGCACCTATCGGCCCTCACATACGCACCAGACATCATCCAGGCAAACAGAGTTGCCTAGATCGTCTGACCTATGGACTGTGCTTGAAGAAAGGACACGACGGAAGGAGAATGCCAGGGCACGCGACCCGCACAGAGTTTCAACCCTTCAGCGGTTGGCTCCTCGGACGCATGGAAGCATCGAGGTTAGAATGCCAATACCGCACCTTGCCTACGAACCAACAGATAAAGTATTGGCAAGGCTACATAGCTCGCCGTTCGTTCCGGCAATTGAGAACGCACTATTACCTTCAGCCTTTATCCAGCTTAAATTTACAACTTACGAGGGGAAGACAGACCCTTACATTCACCTAAGCCACTTTCGCCAGGTCATGGCAGTATACAGACGGAATGAGGCTTTGATGTGCATCCTATTCCCATCCAGCCTTGGCGACCTAGGTTTAACCTGGTTCAAAAGGCTACCCGAAGGCAGCATAGCCTCTTGGGCGCAGTTAGCGGAGGCGTTTGTGACAAGGTTCAGAACGAACACCAAGACGCAAGTAGAGATTGATCAGCTACTCTCCATTGACATGGGTGACAAGGAGACGTTGAGATCCTACAACAGTCGTTATTGGGAGACCTTCAACCAAATAAGAAATTGTTCCACAAATCTCGCCATCGCGCAATACAAAAGAGGACTTCCAGTTGGAAACAAGCTGAGGGACTCAATTACCATGACACCTCCCCTCACAATGGAAGCCTTAATGGAGAGGGTACACCAGCACATTCGGATAGAAGAGGATGGCGCGCGTGCCAAAACAAAGTCTGGTACAGCCGCAATACCTGATAAAAAGACTTCGGCAAAAGTCAACGCGGTCGAATGTCCAAGCAAGAACGGGCGAGGCAGGCGAGACAACAGAGAAGACCAAGATAAAAGATGGTTGCGAGTCCGCACTGCCATTACCACGGTATTCAAGAAACCAATCTACCGAATTCTCAGTGAGATACGTGATGAACCTTTTGTCAGATGGCCAGCTAAGCTGGGAGAAGCACAAAAGGACTACAACGAAAGATCCAAGTGCACCTTCCATAAGGAAAAGGGGCACCGCACTGAAAATTGCATGCCATTAAGGCAACACTTGGAGGAGTTAGTGGCAGCTGGGCATCTGGACAAGTACATAGAAGGAGGGACACAGCCAACCCCCCAGAACCACGACTACCTAAACGGTATGCCGATCGACACACCACCTCAAGGAGTGATTAACGTAATACATGGGGTATTCGAACCTAAGCGGGTATATGAGCTCAGAGGTACGATCAAGGGTACGATCAAGAAGGCTGAGCACTTAAGGGAGGTATTAAGTGCGCAACCTACCATCAAAAAGGGGAGAACAGAGGCCACGAACGTCATATCCTTCTCAGACAGAGACTTGGCAAGGATATATTGCCCTCACAATGACGCATTGGTCGTCACACTCCGCGTCATGGATTACGACATCAAACGGATTTTGATCGACCAAGGAAGCTCGTGCGAGATAATGCATTACGAAACCTTTAAACAACTGAAACTGAAGGACAAAGACTTGGCACCTGCCGTATCTCCCCTGATCGGGTTCAACTCAATGCCAGAGTGGCCAGTCGACAAGATAATCCTCCCAGTCAGAGCAGAAAGCATGACTAAACAAATGGAATTCTAGGTATTGAAAATGCCCTCCACTTACAACATGATCTTGGGAAAGACATGGCTGCATGCCATGAGAGCAGTAGCATCAACCTACCATCAAGTAATGCGATTTCCCAACGAAGCCGGGGTAATTGAAGAGGTCTATGGAGACCAAATTATGTCCAAGCAATGCTTCATCACAGTAAATGGCAGCCGAGCTGCCAAGGGGTTTGTTCAGATGGTGGAAGAACCCGAGAGTAATGAATTGTTTGTGAATGTTGGCAAAGCCGCTGAACAGAAGGCAGTGGAAGACTTGGTACAGGTAAGAATAAATGGAAAGAACCCGGATAAGTTCTTTTTACTTGGCTCATCTATGTCCAGCACTGAGAGAATAGAGGTCATGGAATTCTTGACCTCTAACATTGAAGTGTTTGCCTGGACGCCATATAACATGCCTGGCATTGACCCAAGCTTCATCTGTCACCAATTGAATGTCCACCCAATTGCCAGACCAATTATACAGCGCACTCATAGATCGGCACTCCACCATGCCGAGATAGTGGCGGAAGAAGTAGAAAACCTGCTAGAAGCAGGAGCTATCAGAGAGGTGCACTACCCTAGTTGGATCACCAATACAGTAGTGGTACCTAAGAAGAATGGAAAATGGCGTGTCTGTGTGGACTACAAAACGGACAACAAGGCATGCCCAAAAGACAGCTTTCCTCTTCCACGGATAGACCAACTGGTAGATCTGATGGCAGGACACAACCGTCTTAGCTTTCTGGATGCGTATAGAGGGTACCATCAGATCGCCATGTATGAGCCAGACCAGGAGGTTACATCTTTTACGACGCCAAGAGGACTATATTGTTACAAGGTCATGCCCTTTGGCCTTAAGAACGCAGGGGCAACATTCCAACGGATGATCACCAAGATGTTCGAACCATTGTTAGGCAGAACAATGGAAGCCTACATCGACGACATGGTGGTCAAGAGCAAAGATAAGAATGACCATCTCAGGGACCTAAGTGAGATGTTTTAGATCCTAAAGAGGCACAAGTTAAGCCTTAATGCATCCAAGTGTGCGTTCGGCGTAGGATCTGGCAAGTTCCTAGGCTTTCTGGTGGCCAACCGAGGTATAGAGGCAGACCCTTCTCAGATCAAAGCAATTCAAGATCTAGAGAGGCCCAACTCAATAAAAGACATACAGCATCTCACCAGTATGGCAGCCGCACTCAACCGGTTCATCAATCGGTCGTCAGACAGATGTCGACCATTTTTTCAAGCATTGAAGGCCAAGTTTGAGTAAGATGAAGAATGTGACCGCGCCCTAGAAAGTTTAAAAGAATACATGTCTTCTCCACCACTGCTAGTGACCCCAATACCTGGAGAAGAACTATTTTTGTACCTGGTAGTTTCGTAGCACGCAATCAGCACAGTGTTGGTCTGAGCGGAAGGAATCCAACATCTGCCCATCTTCTATGTCAGCAAGACATTGCTGGGCGCGGAAACCAAGTACTTACTGTTGGAAAAATTGGCCTTAGCCTTGATGATGGCAATCAAGGAAATTGTCGCGCATTACTTCTACGCCCATACAATAATCGTCCTCGCAGCTTTTTTATTAAAAGCTTTGTTTGAGAAGGCAAACTTTTCTGGACGAGTCTTGAAGTGGGCAGTCGAGTTGGGATAGTTCAACATCAAGTTCCAACCCAGAACCGCGATAAAAGCCTAAGCCTTGGCAGAATTTGTCGCAGAATTCACCCCAGGAAGTCATCATATCTTCCTAGTCGACCTGACTGATACAACCAAACTAGGGTTAGAAGTTGACGCCGGAATAGCGCAACCCCTGGTGCAGGATACCCAGTCAGACCTTAAGGCAGACCAGAGTAAAGTAAGGGATGAAGAAGCAAACCATGCTACACCAAGCCAAAACTCACCAACAAATAAAGACTAGGTACAATCAGATAGCGAGGGGCAAACAGCAAACATGGACCTTGAAGAAAACACCAGCAACACTCTTGATCCCAAGGCATCATCTGATCCCTCCACTTGCTGGAAATTGTTCGTTGGAGAGATGTGGAAGCTCTTCGTGGATGGAGCGTCCAACAAGCACGATGCAGGACTAGGCATAGTCCTCATCTCACCAGATGGCCTAGTGGTGGAGCAAGCAGTCAACCTTGGCTTCCCAGCATCAAACAACGAAGCGAAATATGAAGCGCTTCTGGCAGGCTTAAAATCAGCATCCTACATAAAGGCCACCGAGCTAATGGTTTACAGTGACTCACAGTTGGTGGTAAACCAAATTTCAAGTGACTACGAGGCAAAGGATGACAGGATGGCTAAGTACCAAGAGTTAGTCAGAAAAGAGATCAAGAAATTTAAAGTAGTGCGGATAGAGCAGATCGGCAGGGAAAAAAACAGTAGAGCGGACGAACTAGCAGGCTTTGCTTCAATGGCAAATACCTCCATCCCTCATCCATTGCTGATTGACTACCTACCATGACCAAGCATTGAAGAACCCGAAGTAGAAAAGATATGTTGTGCCGAACTAAGCCCTTTGTGGATGGATCCCATGATACTGTTCCTAAAAGACGGCGTCTTACTGGAAGAAAAGAAAAAGGCCAACAAAATAAGAGCAAAGTCACAGCGCTTTTAGCTCTCCCCATCAATGGCATTGTACAAGAAATCCTTCACAGGACCTTACCTAAAGTGTGTCCACCCCAGCAAAGTGAAAGCATTCTTGTTCAAAATTCACGAAGGCGTACGCGGAAGCCACCAAGAGGGGAGATCATTGGCTTACAGAGCAATTTCGCAGGGATATTGGTGGCCTTACATGCAAGCAGATTCGGAGAAGTATGTCAAGAAGTGCAAGAAATGTCAGAAGTTCGTACACCAAATACTAGTCAGCCAGAGAGCTTCTACCTTTAACTAGTCCATGGCCCTTCGCAATGTAGAGCTTGGACATAGTAGGACCACTTTCGACAACACCCGGCAACAGAAAGTTCTTCCTCGCAGCAACAGACTACTTCACAAAGTGGGTGGAAGCAGAAGCACTAGCATCAATAAAGGAGAAAGATGTGAAGAAGTTCGTCTGGCAAAATATCATCATTCGGTTCGGCATACCTAAGGCGCTAATATCAGACAACGGCACTCAGTTCGACTGTAAAATCTTTAGAGGCTTTTGTGAAGAGTACAAGATAGAATTCTACAACTCTACACCGACATACCCCCAAGCAAATGGCCAGGTAGAAGCATCAAACAAAGTTGTCTTGGATAGATTGAAGAAAAGGTTAGAGAAAGCAAAAGGAAAGTGGGCTGAGGAGCTTCCTCATATTTTATGGGCTTACCGTACCACACCTCGACGATCAACGGGAGAAACACCATTCTCCTTAGCCTACAGCATGGAAGCAGCAATCCCACTGAAAGTTGGCCTCCCCACCATTCGAAGCGAAAATTTTGATCCAGACTTAAATGAGAAGCCATCACATTAGAGCTCAACCTTGCAGAAGAAAGAAGAGAAAGAGCACTGGTTCACATCACCTCATACCAACAGGAGTTATCCAGGAAATACAACAAGACCGTACATCCAAGGCAATTCAAAATCGGAGATTGGGTACTACGCAAAGTAATGGAAAACACCCTGGTACCCAGAGATGGCAAGTTAGGGCCCAATTGGGAAGGACCTTACAAAGTGGTTGGATTAGCTGGGAAAGGGGCATACCTCTTAGAAGACGAGGACGGCAAAGCCATTCCCAGGCCATGGAACACTGTCAATCTCAAACGATTTTATTTTTAGCTTTTCTTTCAAGTATTTGTAAATTTTTTTTTCTCAATAAAACAAGTAGTTTCTTTTTAGTATAGTTGTTTCCTTCTGTAAAAGATTATTTTAGTGAGTTAGGAAAACTGTAAGCATAGTTGGCCGGAATAACCAACTTTGCACTCTTTTCAGCGAAGTAAGGATCAGTGCTGAAGAAGTTGGCTAGAATAACCAACTTAGAGGTTGGCTAGAATAACCAACACCCCTCCTAAGCCCAGGATAAGGATCCAGGCTGCAGGACGTTTGGTCGGAATAACCAAACACTTTACTTTAGGTTGGCAGGAAAAACCAACTTAAAGGTTGGCTGGAAAAACCAACACCCCTCCTAAGCCCAGGATAAGGATCCAAGCTGCAGGACGTTTGGTCGGAATAACCAAACACTTTACTCTAGGTTGGCAGGAAAAACCAACTTAAAGGTTGGCTGAAAAAACCAACACCCCTCCTAAGCCCAGGATAAGGATCCAGGCTGCAGGATGTTTGGTCGGAATAACCAAACACTCTACTCTAGATTGGTATAAATAACCAACTTAGAGGTTGGCTGGAAAAACCAACACTTATTGTTCTTCAGCCGAAATAAGAATCTAGGCTGAAGAAGTTGGCTGGAAAAACCAACACTTAGTACTCTTCAGCCGAAGTAAGGATCTAGGCTGAAGAGTGGTTGGCTGGAAAAACCAACATTTATTGCTCTTCAGCCGAGATAAGGATCTAGGCTGAAGAAGTTGGCTGGAAAAACCAACACTTAGTACTCTTCAGCCGAAGTAAGGATCTAGGCTGAAGAGTGGTTAGCTGGAAAAACCAACGCTTATTGTTCTTCAGCCAAGATACGGATCAAGGCTAAAGAGGTTGGCAGGTATGGCCAGTCAGATTGTAAAGTTATGACCAGGATAAGGTATCTCGACCCGAGAATATTATACTTTATTCAGATTACAGTTAAAAAGTTACATGCATGGCAATTAACCGAAATAACAGTTGGAACAAAAGAGATTTCATTGATTATACAAAGTCAAAGTACAAAAAGGGGACTTCGGCCCGGTTACAGTCTCTCTTTCCAAAAGGCAAAAAAGAAGAAAAGTACATAGTCAAGCAAACAGGTCATCTAAGTCAGCATCTAAAACCACCCGGTCTTCACCCAGGGGTAGCTCAGTTGTGGCAACCACACTCTGGTTAAGCTCGGTTGGAAGCACAGCATCAGACACAGCTGGCAAAGGTGGGATGGAGACCTCTGGAGTTGGGGAGGTAAACTGGCGACCGGATTGAGTGTTGTCTTCTAGAGCTTCATCTTCATCCTCCTCTTCCAGAAATTGTTGCTGAATGGTAGCAGCATACTCCGCTAGTGAGCTCGGTATGAAATATGGAGGAGGATTGAAGACCTTGGTCTTAGGTCCATGACCGAGCTGCGCCACAGCCCCCCTCCACCTGCATTTAAAGAACAGGTCCTTCGCAGCTTCACATTGCTTGATGTACAGGGCTTCGCCTTCTTTGAAACCACGATTTTCCACATCCTCCAGCTTCTTCTCAAGCTTTGTTATTTCAGCATTCTTTTTTTCTTCAAGCTTGGCCAGCTCGCGCAGATATTTATCTTTTATCACGGCCGCAGCCTTTTGCTTGTCTGCTTCAGCCGAGCTAACAAGACCGGTCAGACGACCATTATCGGTTTGTAGCTCAGCTATCTGCTTCCTGGCTTGTTCTAGCTCGACGATTTTTTCGGTTACCTCTGTCATTGTCTGCCTTGTTGTTTTGCGAAGTTCTAATACACGCTTGTGAGCGATGTGGTTCTTCTGCATGGCCTGCAAAAAAAATGGAAAGAGACTTGTAGTAAAACCGAGCAGAAAGTTGTGCAAATTAGAAAGATAAGCAAAGGAAGTTACTTACCAGCACCATTGACTTTGTGGCCAAGCGAATGGCCTTCAGCTCGGTGATATGGTTGTGGTGCTCCATGTCGGATGAAAGGCAAACACTCTTGGCCAGATTGAATGCCATTAGGTGGTCTTTTTCAGTGACCACTGAATCAGTATCCCGTATAGCACAGTTCTGAAAAGTGATCTTTGGAGCCCACTTGGAAGAGCTAGCTCAGTCAGAGCGCTCCGGTTATGGGCTCGGAGGAGGGCTTGGCGGAAGGATGGTATCTTCTTCATCAATAAGGCGTGGCTCGGTTGTGGAAGTCCGAGCACGCTTGTTTGGATGAAATGATGAGGGTTAATGGGATGGAAGGGCCACTACGGTCTCCTGAGTCTGATCGGCTAGTGGTACCTTGGGCTGGTTTGTTTCGGTCAAGAGGGCCCTTACAGCTCGTTTCTTGGCCATCTCTTGCTCAGCGGTTAGAGGGATCAAATTGATTTGGGGCAAGGTTGGGTCCGGTTCAGGAAAGGCTTCCAACAAAAAGTCAGTTACCTTGGTCTTTCGTTTACCGCTATATCGGTAGGTCGGCTCAAAATTCAATAGCTCGGTCCAACTTCGTTTTGGATATCGCAGCGCAGCGCGAAGAACATTCAAGTTGGGGTAGCTGTATTGGGACTTGAGAAAGTTTAAGTCTGCATGAAGGAAGACAACAGTTAGTTTGGTTCAGGAAATGAAAATCGAAGTAAAGAAAAGCATGCAATGAAGCCGAGGTAACCCTACTTGCTACACCCTTGTTCCAATTTATTCTGTGGCTAGGGATCTGGGCTTGTTGGTCCTCAAAATTCCCAGATACCCAGAAGAAATCATCATCATTCACGTCTTTATCTGGGGTATTCTGTATTATTTTTTCACATCGGCGCCTTATTCTTAAATAATAAACCCAGCCATCTTCGGCCAATCGTATGGAGTATTGATGGAAGAGCTCGGCTAGACCGAGATTAAGGCCAGCCTGGCGGTTTAGCTCGGCAATGCCGTTTATTATGCGATAAGAATTGGTGGAAAGATGGGTAGGGCAAAGCTTGGTTTGTCTAAGAAATTCACAAAGAAGGGGTTGTACAGGGAATCGCAGACCGCACTCTACAATGGAAATAACGTTAAAAAGGACAAGCCTTGTTTTCACCAGGGGACGGTGTCTAGTTTGACTAGTGAAAGGTGGACATCATCCGGAATTTGGTAGTCCTTACGGAATTCGGCTATGGCCTCTGGTGAGCTTACTAAAAACCTATATTTACCCATTGATTATTAAATTATCAATAAATTAGTTGAAGGATTAGCTCGGTCAAGAAAATGCGCCTAGTAGCTCGGTTGAGCAATCAAAGGAGTGCCTGGCCAACCTAAGTTTGCAAAATAAAAAAGAAAGGTGTTAAGCGCTGATCATTGGACCGTGCTACAAAAAACAAGGGCAAGATAAATGAAGTCCTAGCTCGGCTACACAAGATGCTATCAGTTTTTAGCTCGGTTTGAGCGAGGGGCTTTTTAGCCCGGTTGAGCTTTTGGGGCAGCATTCTTAGTTCGGTTTGTACTAAGAAAGCTGGTTTAGCCCCAAGTTGTAGCTCGGTCGGAGGTTAAGGCTTTCTAAGTACGGTATTACGCAAACCTAGTACGGTTCGATTGCTCGATTAGATGAAGCTAAAGGTACCTAACCTATGGAAACTACTAGTATAGTGTGGAGTTATAGTTCGGTTGTTAGGTGCAGCAAGGCATGCAACCGAGGCAAACAAATTTTTAGTTCGGTTGAAATGTACTATTGGATCAAAATCAGTGTTTCTCAAATTATTCGAGGTTCTACTACATGGATTTTTCCCAGAAAAATAGAAGCAAAGATGGAATATGTGTTTTGCAAAAAAACATACAAATACACATATTATGTGTTGCAAACAAGTGTGAAATCAACAAAAAGGAAATCAGTTTGAGCAAACATACCAGTTTAAGGCGAGGGTACTAAAGATGAAAGTAATGGTAGCAGAAAACACGAACTCAGCAAAATGCAGGGTCAAGCAGGAATGGAGACTCAGAGAGAGAGAAGAATGTGAATAGTACGAGTAAATAATTCAAAAAGTAGGGTTTTGGTGAAAAGCTCAAATTTTGGGCGGGACTGTTCAAATATCGCGAGGTACGAAGGCGGCGTGACAGCTACACTGGGCTAATAAGGGTGTGCCACGTGTCCTTGGAATAAGAAGCAATTCAGTTACAAAGATTGAAGAGACGTTTTTTGACCAGGCATATTAAAGTAGCCCGGTGTGAGTTGACGTTTTTTGACGGAGCATATTAAAGTAGCCCAGTGTGAGTTTAGCTCGATTGGAAGGCTAAAGTTTTTTAGTTCGGTTAGAAGGCTATTTTTTTTTTTTTTTAGCTCGGCTGGTAACAGGTAATTCCTATCATGCTGCGCAGATGGAATTAAAGGACAATTGAGAGGGTAATTTATATATAAATTGGACCGAGCTAGGTAAATGGGCATTCTGTGGACCACGGTAAGAAGGGCTGAGTAAAAGGGCCTTATAATTAGTCCGGTCCAGAAGAGCCTTGCAGGTAGTCTAGTCCGAAGGAGCTTGATGGTTAGCTCGATCACCGCGGTTGGCGCGGTAACAGTTAGCTCGGTCAAACCATCTTGAGCCGAGGTATTGTTGGCTTCTACTTAGGACCTTGCTGTTAGATAGCTCGGTCCAAGCTCATTGTGGATAGCACGGTTCAGACAACCCAATTAGAATATGTCAACCGAGGTACACACGCAGTGAAAGGAAGAACCGAGCTAGTTAGAGCTCGGTCTAGTCTGCGGCTTTAGCGTGGCTATGTTATCTCGGTCGTATTGACATCCAACCATGGTAAAATTATCTCACTTGGTTTAAGCAGTGAAAGGGGTGTGGAAGGATAAGCATTATTTTTCAGGAATGTGATTCCTAGGAGGACTCTACATGGAGGAGTAAGAGTCCTACTAGGATTGTGCCACACGGAACACATAAAAGCTCATAACGTCACCTATGGAGAGGTAACACAACTTTGATTCCCGAATACACAGATCTTTTGTCTATTTGTCTATTTTGTTAACTTAGGCATCGAGAGGTATCCGACACACACCCGCCGGCTAGCTCATGTTTGTGTTTTCAGGAAATAAAGCGACAACGTTTGGAGGAGTACAGACTTGATCAACAGAATTATACGAGAATATTACCTCTTGCTCGTACAGGCGTGTTTAAAAAAAAATTTAAAAAATTATTTAAAACATTAAAAAAAATCATTCAAAATGTTAGCATATAAAAAATAAAAAAAAATTTAAATTATTTTTTAAAAATCAAAACTAAACAAACTGTATATTTTTTAAAATTATTAAATATATAAACTGAGTAATAGAATGCCTTGAAACCAAATGTACTGCGTAAATTGAAGCCCCCCCTTTTTTTCCCCTCATGCTCGCAAAACCAGTTGTATAAAAAAGTCCACTCGATCCTCGATCCTCGATCCTCTCCTCCTCTGCATAGCCTCTGTTTCTTTCGCTCTCTTCTCTCTTTCTAGGGTTTATCAGTATCAATTCATAAACCATAAATTCTTCACTAAACCTCTCTACGATTTCACACTCGTAAGAGCTCTCAAACCCATATAAATCATCTCTCTTTCTCTTTCTCTTTCTCTCCAACGGTTCTGAGATTCACTTCAAATTCCTTCAAATCACTGGTAAGCATTCATATTTTTGTCATTTAAACCAACTATTCATTGTGTTGTTTTAGCGCAATTCATTTCTAGGGTTTCCCTGAATACCACAACGTGTTTAAAGTTCTGATTTTTGTGAATTTTTGATATGTGAGCGAAGGTTGGTGAGGTGAATTTTGGGGATTTTTGCGTTTTAAAGCCGTAAATGATACGAGGGTTTGAATATGAACGATGGAGGTAAAGTGGAGAGCAAGAGAGAGACTGAGAATGAAAACGAACCACCAAAACGATCCAGTGCCGATGAGTTTGGCCGAGCCGTGTCGCAGATTGCGGTGGCTCAGATATGTGAGAGTGTTGGGTTTGAGAGCTTCAAAGACTCTGCTTTGGAGGCTCTCACAGATATTGCGGTTCGATATCTCCGTGATTTAGGAAAGACGGCGAATTTTTATGCTAATTTAGCTGGTAGGACTGAGTGTAACGTGTTTGATGCTATACAAGGGTTGGAAGATTTGGGATCGTCTAGGGGGTTTTCGGGTGCTTCAGAGGTTAGTCATTGTCTCACTGGTTCGGGTACAGTGAGGGAGATTGTTGATTATGTGAGGATTGCTGAGGAAATCCCATTTGCTCAGCCAGTCCCACACTTTCCGGTGATGAGACATCAGACTATGACCCCGAGTTTTATGCAAATGGGTGAACCGTCGACATTTAAGCACATTCCAACTTGGTTGCCTGCGTTTCCTGATCCTCATACGTATATACACACAGACACATGGAATGAAAGGGAAAATGATCCTCGTGCTGATAAAATTGAGCTAGCTAGGCAGAGGAGGAAGGCAGAAAGGTCTTTGTTGAGTTTGCAACAGCGGTTGGTATGCAATGGTTCTGCAGTAGCTTCCACTTCAACAAATGAGAGTAATGACGGGAAGGCTTTACAAATTGCCAAAACTAAAAGCCCGTTTCTTGCTACGCCTTCGCAAGATGGGGAGAAAGATGTTTCTCCAATTCCACTGCCAGCTAAGCTTTCTGATGAAGCTGTTGCTGAAAACCATGTTTCTTTGTTAGACACGTTTGCTCCTGCTATTGAAGCAATGAAGGGTGGTTTTTGTGATTCCGAATATAGGGTTCTTCCAGACAAGAGGCCTGCTGTCCATTTGAATTTTAAAACAGGCAAGAAAATTTTAGGTGAATCTCTAGATTTGAGACTTCAAAGTAGAGGTTCTGGGAAAACAGCTTCTTGGATTGAGTGGGATGATGAGAAAGATGACAAGAAAAGGAGAGCTGAGTTAATTCTTAGACAATCTATGGAAAACTCACAGGAGCTCACTCAGTTGTAACTAATTTATTGGATGGCTTGCTTGATGGAAGTCATTGTATTCTTCAGAAAGTTAGCAATGTACCAAGGGAGCTGAAATGTTAAAAGCATATTGTAATGCAGTGCTTGTTATGAGCATTCAGGTGGAGACCCTTGTAGTCCCAGCTGAAAACAATTTTTTAAGGTATGCTAATGAAAAGCTTTATTCTGGAGAAATTGTTTTGATAAATGAAGTTTATCCTTTTTATTCCACTCTCAGATGTTGAATGCATGCTTGATTGAACTAATGTTGTACTATGCTTTCTTTTCTTTTCTTTTCTTTTCTTTTCTACATTTAGCCCAAAGCCAGTTGAACTGATAGTACAAACAAGTATTAGTATTATGTACATTAAACAATTTGTTGAAATTGAATGTATAAAGAGAAATAGAGAATTGTATTATTGATGTAATATTGATTGATATTTATTACAATGATTCATGATTCCTATATATAGAAGAGGGTGAGTGTGTAGTAGGTAAGGAGTAGGTGAAGTGGAGGTGGTAGTGGTGTAGTTGGTTAGGTTTAGTGGAGTAGGTGAGGTGGTAGTGGTGTAGTGGGTTAGGTTTAGTGGAGTAGGTTTAAGTGGGTGAAGTAGGTGATAGGTTTTAACAGCCCCCCGCAAACTCAAGGGGGATAGGAACTAGCCAACTTGAGTTTGGAGAGAGTAACAAAACAAGAAAATAGACGAATACATAAAAGAAAAGAGGATAGGAGACACTGTATGGTCGTGTCAGACCGATGGTGAAGACACTGTATGGTGGTGTCATAACGTTGTAGAGGACACTGGATGGTTGTGTCAGACCGATGTAGAAGACAGTTTATGGGGTCATGTCGGACCGTTGTAGCAGACAATGTTGTGATAGTTGTTGTGACAGTTTACGGAGTCTTGCTGGACCCTTGTAGAAACTAACCGAAATCAATGTCGGGACAGTTTACAGAGTCTTGTCGGACCCATGAAGGAGCTAACCGGAATCAATATCGGGACAGTTTACAGAGTCTTGTCGGACCTATAAAGGAGCTAACCGGAATCAATGTCGGGACAGTTTACAGAGTCTTGTCGGACCCTTAAAAAGTCGCACCCTCAAAAGGTGTGCCCAATCTATCAAAAAACGTGCCATCAAAAGACGGGCCATCAAAAGGCGCGCCCATTCCATAAAAAGGTGTGCCGGACATGATGGTGAGACGCGTGACCACATTGGCTTGCGCGCCCGTTTTGTCGTCTGGCGTCAAGTGGCGCGCGATGCGCGTGTCTGCCTCTTCATCATGGTCTTTATAAACCGAAGCGGAGGCTGAGGCTTGAAAGCATAACTAACCAGTGGAAACCTCTTCGTTCTCTGAGAGAGATTTCTGAGAGAGATACTCTGTAACACTCTGGTGTCTCTGTTTTCTGAGAGAGATACGCTGTAACACTCTGTTTTCTGAGAGAGATTTCTGAGAGAGACACTCTGTAACACTCTGTTGTCCAGAAAATGGCTTCGTCTTCCCGTGGTCTGCTCACTCTTTTTCCAGACCTTAACGAGTCAACAAGAGAGATAACTGGTGCGGGGGCCAGTGAACCTCAACCAAGCGCCCCAAGGTTTGCTCCGTTGAACTTTCCTATGCGGTCTGTGGAGCAAAAAATGGCAGTGCAAACTGACATTGAAGCCAATCAGTATACATTGAAGTCATGTGTGGAAACCATGACTGCGGTCACAAACCTATCGCACCAGCTGCAGAGTAGGACAAATGAGGTGCAGCATTTAAACGCCCAACTGGCTCTGCTCCAGCGCATGTATAAGGATGCGCGAGCAGAGATAAGTGTGCTAAAGGCGGAAAACAAGGAGCTGAAGCGGAAGGCCACCGTGATGTTCCGATTTGGAGGTCCGCCATATACTGTAGTGGAGGAGCAGGGTGGAGTGATCGTGCCCAGTGGAGTGGGAAACATAGAGGCAACACCGTCAAGGGCCGCCCAGGACGGAGGCAAGAAGAAAAGACCGGCGGAATAGGCGAAGAAGTGAGGTCGATGGGTGGCCGGCTGCAGAAAAGAAAACAAATCTTTGGGTGTTTTGTTTTGATTGATTGTGTGTGGTTTTTTTTTTTTTTTTTTTTTTTTTTTTATCGGGGTTGATCCCTGAGATGAATAAAATATGGTTTGGTGTGCAAAGCTATATTATTATTTTTATTTTTTATTTTTATTGTGAAAAATGGAACATAAAAAAGATAAGATAAATAAATAAATAATTCTATTTTGTGGTGAGGGAGTCGGTGAGGGAGGTGCAAAAGGTGATTAAAAGAAATAAATAAAGAAAGAGTGTGATGATGGATATGGGTATAGATGTAATAAAGGAATGAAAAGAAAGAAATAAATAAAGAAAGAAAAGAAAGAACAGCGTGTGACTTTGTTGTTTGAGAGAGAGAGACCGTGGGTTTGGTCTCACCAAAAATCAGAAAGATAGAGAGAGCCCCCCCTGTTTGGTTTTCTTTTTTCTTCTTTATGCTCCTTAAGAGACACAGCCAACGCACAGATGGAAAGACCTAACAAAGGCCCTGCGGGCATTATTTTGCGAGTAGCTGCCAATCTTATACCAAATACAGACGCAAAGAGGAAGGTGGATCCAAACGCAAGGGCATCCCCTATTTCCTTCATCTCTGATGCTTGCATAAGAAAGTAAGCTGCAGCCATTAGAGATCCACCAGTAAGGCCTCCTAGAAGCGATCCTTTGCTTCCTGTTCTTGTATAGGCAAAAAGACCACCAACAAGGAGAAGCACTCCGTAGGCTGCAGAGGTAGCAGGGGCAAGGTCTCCGCCCAGTTGAGAGTTGCATCGATGAAAGGGACCACTAGTAGTACAAGTGGACTCAGAATTTCTGTTGAAGAGGAGGCATTGTCTTTGTCTTCCCCTGAAGCTAAAGCTAGGGCTTGTGGAAGAAATGCCCGAAAATCTTCTTCTTCTTCCTGTACTTCCTCTCAGATCGAGAATCGACGACAATGGAAATATCGGAGGCGTATTTGTAGCTGCAGCTGGTATTACTATTAGACACACACAGCGACACTAACAGGACGCCATCGTCCCCCCCAATTGACGGCGGCGCAACCTCCCTCCTCAACCAGGTACCAAACGCTGAACCCAACCAAGTCAGAAAAAGCAAAATACGGTGTGCTGTCTGTGGTTTGTGCACTCAGCAGGTTGAAGAAAGGAAATTTCAAGGTACGTGTAGAAAATTTTAGCAGACTAGGTTGAGGTCCGGCGGGCACGGCTAAGGTGAGGTTGCCGCCCGCCGGTGAAGCGAAAATATTAGGTTCTAAACCTGCTCTGATACCATGTTGAAATTGAATGTATAAAGAGAAATAGAGAATTGTATTATTGATGTAATATTGATTGATATTTATTACAATGATTCATGATTCCTATATATAGAAGAGGGTGAGTGTGTAGTAGGTAAGGAGTAGGTGAAGTGGAGGTGGTAGTGGTGTAGTTGGTTAGGTTTAGTGGAGTAGGTGAGGTGGTAGTGGTGTAGTGGGTTAGGTTTAGTGGAGTAGGTTTAAGTGGGTGAAGTAGGTGATAGGTTTTAACACAATTATTCACTTTTTAATAGTATAATTAAGTACACCAGTTATGAAAAAACTACTAAATCGTTCTAATAAAATTTTAATTATTAAAAAAGTATGAGAACAGCAAGAATAAAAGACACAAAACTTTAGAATTTTTAGCATGAACATGATTGTGTTGATTGAATTGTTTAAATGATTTAAAATTTTTCACAAGTTCTGGAATAAATTCCAACTTACAGCAACAAATGTACATTAATGTGCTGAGTACTAATTACTAAAAAATGAACGCCAAATCCAGATTCAATTGATCCCAATAGTCAGTGAGTTGATCAAACAATTTTCATAAAGTAAAAAATCGATGTTGACTTGGTGCTTGGTTGGAAAGCATAACTTCTTATTCTTCTCTATTTTTGGTTGGTTTGATACTACAAATCATTTGAAGTTTTTCTATGTGCTTTACATTAATCATTTTTTGTGCACTAAGCATCCATGCGGTATATTAGCTAGGGTATGGATAAGAAACATGGGGAGCAATTGGTACGTCATTGGTGAGTTCCCTTCTAATTGCATGTGAAACAGCCTTGGCGCTCACCTCAAAAGCGAATCTCAGAGATGGCATTATACCCCTGAAAAGTTAAATTGACAGAATAGTTTAGTTGGATGCTTTGTTTTAATGAATTTCTCAGTAGTTGAGGTGTTTGCAAAGTCGTTTATGGGAATCTCCTTGTGCAAAATGGTTATGGAGACTTCCCAAAGAGGCTGAACACATAATTATCTGGTCAAGATACTTGCGGAAAGAATAATAAAAATAATCTAGGTCAAGATGGGAAGCACCTAAATGAGAGTTTTCGGATGATTATTCACAGTTTTCTATTAAAGTGAAATGGTGATCTACAGTAATGTATGGGAAATTTTGTTTCATCTTGAATAGTGGTAATTCTTGGTTGTTGTTACCACCCGTTTAAGTTTTGTTTCTTATCTTAACTTTCTTTTTTCTGAACTTCTTAATGCAACTAGCAACTCTATCCAATGCTTTTTCTCAACTCTTGTTGCAAACTTTTTCCTTCTGGGATTGCAGCCATTGGATGTATTTGAATTTTGTGCAGTTTTATCAAATTTAAATCTAAGCAGTTTCACCATCTTTTAATGTAAGTAATGATGTTTGTCTTTCCATCTAGTCCACCTCATTAGTGAATGGCTAGTAGTTAGTTTTTTTCCAACTTTCTATGTACACATCACATTTACCTAGTGTTGAGCAGTCTTTTTTGGCACTTGTATTTCGGCCTCATTTGGCATGAGCTATTTTGGCTAAATTAGCCAATAAAGACAAAACAGGCTAATTTAGCCAATAAAACAAAATGTCACATTTAAATTATAATTATTTATTTTTTCTCTTACAAACATAAAATCAACTAATATAAAAATAAAAATAAAAAAGGTCAAAACTTATCTCAAACACAATTTTTTTCGCCAGGCTAAAATTAACTCATCCCAAACGAGGGCGATTCCCTTTTTCAGGGCTTTCTTAAAGTCAACTCTGGTGGTTGCTCTCTCAGAAATGTGGAGTCAACTCTGGTGGTTGCTCGTTGACGGAAATGTGGAGTTCATATACACTCCCTCTCTATATTTGTGGGCAAAGAGATTGGGTCAAATCAAATCTCCTTGTCTTCTTTTTTATATAATTATGCCATTCATCAATAGTCTTTCCTGCTGCCATTTTATGTGATTGCCCAAGCTTTTCTAGTGATATTTTGGCCAGAGGAGCAGACCATTGAGAAGCATTTCATCCTTCTCCAGGTTTGTTGGATTTTGGTGTTCTTGTTTGGAAAAACTGTTGTTTGCCCTTGGATTGTAGCTGAAGGAGGCGAAGGCAAGGACTTCATATTCATTCCAATGGAGAGTGCCTCTTTGTTTTGTTTGATTTGATCTGTTGGCAGCTTTGGGGTTATTGTACTTTTAGTTTGTTTGGCTGGAGGTGTCAGTCTGCTATTATGGTGGCATGAATTATCAACAAGGGGCTTTCACATTGCAGGGAGCAATGAAGGCAACATTTGCTTAAATGATGGACTTTCTTTAAGGATATGATGTTATTTATCTGAACATGTTTGGTGGGATGCGGAGGAAATTGAAGGTAGCTCATATTTGGTGGCATCCTCTAAATACTTGCAGTAGCTCATGTTTCTCACTACTATTAGAATGATCATAAAAGTTTCTTTTTCTTTTTCTTTTCTTCTCTTTTTTCTTCTTTTTTTTTTTTTTTGGCATTTATGTGTGCTTTTTATTGGCATTTTAAAAGAAATAACATTTGAAAGAGACATAACGCTGACCAAATATAGTTTATATCCATATTTTTCTCTCTCAACACACTAAAGATATTTTGCTCACCTCAGAATATGAAGAAAGACCAGACTGAACTCTTATTTTCAAGCTTGTTTCTCATGGTTTCTTCATTTCTTTCGCTCTCAACAGAATTCTTTGGAGCTCATTTGCCTTGCATGGTACGACCAAAACGCCCGGTTGATCAAATCCAAATTCTTGCTCGGCTGCTTCCAACAACTTGACAAAGGGAGGATATGCAAGGTAACTTAATGCAACCAAGAACTTCTTTGCTTCTTCACCATTGCAGATGGCTAGCACCGGGAAGTGTCCTTCCATGCGGTTCGCTTCATCGATGTTCTTCTTGGTAATGTTGCAGTCCCCGGTTTCCTGTTTTAGAAGGCAGTGGAAACCCTTCTGCAATTGCTTCACTGCATACTTAACCCAAACAAAGCATCCACTGCTTTTGAAGTTTTTTTGCAATCTAGACTGACCCATGTGCTTTGAAGGTTTTTTTTTATCACCAAATCCAAAATCTATGCTCTTTTTGATGTTTTGTAATGGGAAGATGTTTCTGGATATATATATATATATATATAGAAACAGAAGTTGTTGAACTGTGCATTTATATCTGAAAGTGGTGTATGTGGTTGTCTTTAAGGGGTATTTTAGAAAGATGGTTAAAAGTTGATTTTTTTTTTACTTTTTGACTTTTTTTTTGTGAGAGAAGAAGTGAATTAAAAGCTAAAAATGACTTTTAATCCACTTTTCAAAATATCCCTTAGTAACTATACCCATGTCATGTTGAACTAGATTTTCCAACTGCAAAGTTGTTTTTTGACTTATTTTCTTAATGAAGTTAGTTCTTTGAAGTCATGTTTTCAAAAGACAATTCCAAGCTAGTCAGCCAAAAGTCGTTTTTCGAAAACAAGTGAAAAATAACTTTGAGTTTGAAAAGTAAGTTCAAAACAATTCATATTTTAAAATTTTATTGAAAGGCAAATTATGTTAACCTCCCTTCAGGTTTTTGAAGAAAATATAGCAACTTCCATAGGTTTGGCATAATTATATTGGGCTCTAATAAGATTCTAATTCACATAATAGTTATACAAATAAATTACATATTTTTCCTTGTTTATCCTTGTGTTTTTATACTATTTATATTTGTTTTGATCTCTTTGGTCTTACTAAAAGGGAGATTGATGTAATTATGTTAAAACTATTAAGTTTATTATATTTTCTCAAAATTTTAAAGGAGATCAGTGTAAATACCCTTTATTTAAAAGTGACATAGGTTTAATAATTGAGTTTTGTTAATGAGTGCTTTTAGGACATTTGATCAAAAGTTTGAAATATTTGTACATGATGCATGAGAATGCGTGCAATAAATAATGTACAATCAAATTAAATATTATTAATGAATACTTTTAAAACACTCGTTAACCAAAGCCTTGATTAAATAACTATGCTTGTCTCATAGCCTCAACTCTCATTTATTGTCAACCATGACTGGTTCTTTTTAAAGGGGACACAAAAACTTTGGCCCGCCCCTTAAGAAAAACACCATTGCATTGAAAGGGATTTCACAAGTGAAAGTTGGCTCAGGTTTGAACAATCTTATCCATATTGAGAAACTAAAATAGTATTTTTCATCCACAATTGTTTGAATTTTTCCAAAATGTAGGAAGTCCTACAAAAAAACTACATGCTTGTACCCCAATTTTGTGTATAGAATTGCCGATCGATACAACCTCACATTGTTTGGTATTCGTGTACAATACTTCAACCATAGAAGTTTGGCTGCGAGGATAGGAGAGGGAAAAGGAGTGTTGATTGGTAGGGAGCTGTGGAGGAAATTTTTGGTTGGTTTTATAGGTTTTTGAGTGGAAACAAGAAGTTGGAAAGATGCATGTATGAGGAGCAGTGTGCTGCAATGGTGCATGAATTGTATGAAAGATATTTTCATGGAAAGTTGCAATCATCCTAGTTGATATTTATGTTCTATTTCTTTGTTTCCTAATCTAATTTTCTAGTGGAAATTGTTTCTAGGTTGAATTTTTTGCTTTTTAAGGGTTTCACATATGATGCAACATATCTTCTTTTTGATCAATCAAAACCCTAGTTGAAACTCAGTGATGGACAAAGAGGGGAGCAAGTCAAAAAGATTGGGAGATATGACCAAAAATTAAAAGGTCATTTGAGCGATTATGGATCTATAGGGCTGAGCATAAAAACTGAAAAAATCGTAAACCGGTTCAATCCAAATCAAACCGCACTATTTGGTTTGATTTTCTTAATACACAGTTCGATTCTGATTTTTTAAATAGATGAATCATATTTTATGGTTTGATCCGTGATTTTATAGCTACAAATTTAGTTGGAACCGAACTGAACCTTTTAGATTATATAAAATTTGTTACTTAATGTAAATACTCAAATATTTTATTAGTATCATATACATATATATTATAACTCTCTACTATTATAAGTATATTTTTGTATAATGATAGAACTAGTTTTAAACAATTATGTAAACAATTCTTATGTTGTAAATAATATTTTATGATCTTATTGTGAATAATGATAATATTTTTAAAATTCGCGGTTCCGAACCATTTGTGATTTAGTGGTTTAATTTGGATTAGTTTGGTTCCAAAGTAGTGGATTGGTTGTAGTTTACACCTAAACCGAACCTATCCAAATCATGCTCACCATTATGGATTTACGAAAAAATTAACGTTCTGTTTATTTTGACGAAGAACTTTTTCAAACAAATATTCTAAAGAAAATAGTTTATTATATTTAGTTGTACTCTCAAAATGAATGCAATGCACTAATAGTTGTATTAGTAATGATGGTGGCAGCAGATAGAGATGGAGGTGGTGGGGTGACAGTGGTGGTAGTTTGATGACAATGGTAAGATCTTATTCGTACAAATGTTTTCCATCTACACAAATTGACTTATTTTCTATTATACCAAATGCTTAAAAAATATAAAATTATATTTTCTAGTCAAACAAATAGAACGTCAATACGAGTAATTTGAATTCATTTATTGCTCTCAAGGGTAGCTTGCTACCGAGACTACCAAAAAAAAATCATAATATTCTAAGGCTATAATGAAAAAAACTTCCTAATTAAAATTCAGATAAAATTCGAGTCAGGGAGAAACTCTCATATTCTCCCATATATAAATAAATTGATCACATCATACCCGCACATATATAAATAATTGAGAGAACTATTTGACAATCTTGGAACCAATTTCAGTGAAAGCAAATCCGTGAACAGCCAAAAAAGTTTCAAACAAGTGAAGGGAGGGTTCCGAAATAGAAGAGGTGATCGAAATGACTTTCATTCTGTAAAATTCTCTCAAGAAACTATGATAGAATGGGTTTGATGAAAGGGAAAGTAAGCTATACTCAGATTAGCTATCCTTTAAATCTGTTTCAATAAAAATGTTGGCAAGGTAATGCAAAATAGCAGCAACAACCATGTGAAATTTCGTTAGTATTCCGAAATTAAAACAGCAGAAGCAAAATAAAGTAAATCACTACTATAACCTCGGACACTTCTTTCCCGCCGCCACCCCCCCCCCCCCAAAAAAAAATAGCCATTCTAGAGAGGCGATAAGAAGCATCAGTCGCAGATCTGAGGTTCAGTTCTTACCGTTGAGAAGATGGAATTTGGGCAAAGCCAATTTTTATTCAAGATAAGAAGCTGTAAATTTAAAGAAAATCACAAATATCCCAAACATAAAAATCACCTTCCCATGCTTCCATTTTTTCCTTAGAAAGTAGACGAACCTATCGTGAATGTCGGCTTTCGTATCAAAATTTAAATTAGATTCATAAAAAAGTACGAAAATTTCATGGTCAAACAACCACAATGTAAAGGGCCAGTCCTTTTTCTGTCCTAGTCCATTAAAATCCACAAGCACCCTACTTAGCTCCTTGTGGGTGATTCAACAACTACAATAACACAAAACATTAATCTGATTATGTATAAAAGCATATCAAACTTTCAAAATACTAGACAATTTTCTTCTTCTATTTCCTTTTACTTCAACTTCATGTCAACATCTAAAGGAAATGCTTTTCCACGATGATTGAAGATCATGAAATCCATATTCGCAGGTAAAGAGACTACCCTGCACTCAAGAAGACAGAAAAGGCTGACATAAATTATCCAAACATTTACATATGAACAGCAAAGCAAATATAGTCATGTTGGGTACCATTTCACAAACTATTTCTAAAGTCAAATCATTAAACAAAATATAAAAGTAAGGCTGAGAATAAGCAATTTCTCAATATTACATAGCTTAACAAGGTTGGCCACTTATCTAAAGACTGTGCATCAGCTTTTACACAATGCAGCAAGGCTTGGTTTAACTTTTGGATTCTAATAGAGTAGATTATTCATGTAAAAAAGTAAGAAAAAGAAAGAAACTAAATACTAATAATGAATAAAAAGAAGAAGAAGAAAAGCTAATAAACTTGAGAGTGTCAAGGAGGCCAGGAGAAAGAGAAAACATGAAAAGAAGAAAGAAAATGGGAAAAAAATAAATCAAAAAAAAAATTGAGTCATTTGCAGTTAGATGCAATTCCAAACTTCTTTTTTTTGGGTGGATAGCAATTCCAAACTCTCCATGGTGTTCCTAAATGGTTTTCTGCTTAAACAATTGTTTGTTGTAGAATCCCATCATTAATTATTTCATTAGCATTGGTAAGCCTATAACTGTTGTTTATTATCATGCAGAATGATTTGACCATCTCATAAAGCAGTTCAGTGGCTTAGACACACACACACACACACACACACACACAATGGAACTGATATTGATAGTGCTGTTGAATTTTCATCACTTCAGATATTGCGGTGACAAGAAAGACTATCAGAAGCCTCATTATTAGGAAAATTTCATTGTGATCAACATTTATAAAACCAACCTTTAGCAATATTGTAGCAAATAAGCATAGTTCAACACAACCATGGGTCCTGCTAATGACAGCCCATAGGTCTGTCAATAAGATCCACAAAATGCTAAAATATTTATAAGTCCAATACACTCTTCGCATATCCCAAAACATTTTTATATATTTTCATTCACCTTTTACACATTTTCTGACACAAACAGCCCTAAGAAGTAGGTTAGTGCTCTGGCAACCAGCAAGACACTTTATGATGCATTAGCATGATTTCATAGAGAAACTGATAGGAATTTTATATAATTATATTTCTAGTATTATTAGAGTATTATTTTATGATTATTTTAATGTTTTGTAGGATTTTTAAGTCAAGGGTATTTTGGTAATTTTCATTATTGTTGTTATGGATTGTAGGGGTCGCCCACGGGTCATCTTGTAGGTCAAGTTATTTAATTAAGTTTTTATTTATGCTTCTTATTTAGTCTTAAATTAGTTTTAGAAATCAAAGATCTTATAATAGTTTCTTTTTTTTTTGTTATAGTTGGTTTAAGAAGTCTCCCGATTTTACATAAAGCCATGTAATACTTATAATTCAATAGAATTGATATTTTATAATAAAATTGAGAGCTTTGAAGCTTCTTTATGGATTGTATGATGCAACCAAATCTTAGGCGTGATGCCTAAGATATTCTAGGAGTGATTTCTAGACCTATCTTCTTCTTCTCCTTTCTTTTTCTTTTTTTTCCCTTAATTTCAACACTTTCACAGCCCTAGAACATCCCTTACAGCGCTGTCCTTATTCGTCCTGCATCACTTTCCTTATTGCAAAGGTGTTTGCCAATGACGGTTATTTTCTACTTTGACATAAATTTATCATGAATCTGTAAACCTCTTTAAAAATAAATGAAAAAACAAGAAGAAGATGCAATCATCAGACCATATAATGATTTAGACATATTATGCACGACGAAAAAATTAAAATTTTTGGGGAAGAGTGAGTGAATTTGCTAAAAGAAAAAACAAAACAAAACAAAAAAATCGGCATTGGAAAATCAAAGAGCATTTAAAAGGGGTGGAAAATTTGTCATTCTTATGAATTTCAGAATAAATTTGGAGTAGATATTCTGATATTAATATTGACATAAATCAGAACTTTTGTATAAACCAGAGAATTTTGTCACAAGTTCACAACACATATAAAGCGATACACAGCTATATCTACAATATCATTTGGAGAATATAAGAATACCACCACCTTATTTATTGAAATTCTCACTAATTCTACTCATATGAGAGTAATGGAGCCGTAAAACTCAATTAAACCTATTAAGCAAAATACTTTTAGTAAATGGATGAATATGAGCTTAAAACAGGAAAAGTTGCCTCATTCAATTGGCAAAGTAACATTTTTCTTAGAGTGATGTGGCGCTGATAAGTGAGAACAATCCCTTACATGTGACGAAAATAATCAAGTTTTCATAAAACATTCTCGCATCAATTAAGATACGCCTTCAAAATTGCCAGAAATAGGTGGTCAAACTTTTTTTATAGTGATGTGGTGCTGAAAAGTGAGAACAATCCCCTACATGTGACGAAAATAATCAAGTTTTTCTTAAAACATTCTTGCATCAATTAAGATACGCCTTCAAAATTGCAAGAAATAGAAGGTCAAACTTTGGATAAAACGATCAAGTCATCATGACTAGAGGAATTTAAGAAACAAAATAGGAGGAAAGTGCAAAGGATGGGACTCGAGCCTATGACAAAAGACAAGCGCAAATAACTCATAAAGTTATATAGTAGGGAAGACACAAGTAAAGGCCATTGATAACTATTGGGCTATAACAATTGAGGGTGCTATGAGTAGAGGATTTTAAGAAACAAAATTGGAGGAAAGTGCAAAGTATGGAACTTGAAACTATGACAAAAGACAAGAGCAAATAACTCATAAAGTTATGTAGTAGGGATGACACGAGTAAAGGCCATTGATAACTATTGGGCTATGACAATTGAGGGTGCTATGAGTAGAATGGTTTATGCCTTCAAAATCCTAAATCTTGGATTTAATAATTTGGCTTATTTTGGCATTTTAGTTTATATATCATTATTTATGGGTAATATTTTATGATGTCACATATAATGTGAACATAAGGTCCCTTTGGTAACATTATAGAAAAGTCATGCCAATGGTTAATGAACTAAGGCTGGGAGTTATGATTTTTCAATACCTGGCATACTTGAAACTGTTCTAGGCTATGAATGCAGATTGGGCGTCACACTATTATGGCCTATACTTGTTTTGCTTCTATATGATAGAATGATTACCATCATGGAGGTAGTGACCTTAGGCAAACAAGTAGGTGCAATGTAATAAGTACGTGTATTGAATATGATCCAGTTTGAGAACACCCTATGGAGTAATCACGATTAGTTTGGAAGGCTAGTTCCATTACAATTCATTTATTGTCCTTAGATTTGAGTGACTTTGAATAAATTAATTCACTATTCATATAACTTTGACATTGTCAATTAGTGATGACAAATTTAAAGGCTATAAACAGATACCTTGGGTTATGTGTATGGAAATTAAAATATATAGGTGCTCAACATGAAATCCACTATTTTCTAAGAAAGAGATAGTATATTCATGTAATTTTCACATTAATATTACACCCAAAGCAAACCGGCCAGCAACCTTTTTAAAATGTTTTATATTTGTAAAATTAATATAGTATGCTATTAAAGGTTTTCAAAAATTATCTTTAGGGTATAATTAAAAACTGAAAATTAAGAATTTTTTATTACATGAGCAAGGGATTTGACTACAATAATTTATCCATACCAATAAGTTCATGTGAAATATAGTTTTCGCTGAAGGATATTAATGTAAATTGGAAGAAAAGGTCTCACTTGTAATTCTCTACTTTAAGGGGGTTTTAGTTGCAATGTGTTTTTTTTTTTTTTTTTTGGTTGATTGGCACCCGAGCGTTCGAATCAAAACCCGACTAATCCCCAGAGATGCATAGGCCCTCGGCAAAGAGTTTCCCGCAAATGCACCATGGTTAATTCAAGAGTTTTTCCCCAGTCCGATGGCCTCAAGGAATTGTTAGCGCTTAAGAGATTTCAATCCCTGAACCGTGAAGGGAGCATACCCCCAAGACCTAAGGCCTTGCCACCAGGTCAACCCCTTGGGGTCGGTTTTAGTTGTAATATGTTGATGGACATTATTGCATTTAGTGGAAGTCTAAAATTATCTATTTAAGAAATAATTATTTAAAGAATAAAATATATATGTGTGCGTGTGTGTTTGTAAATAGAAAGATAAGTTCATTTGATTCACACAACTAAAAGATACAGACCCTTAGTATCCCACCTACATGCAAACTCCTGCTTTTGAGAGGCTTATATAATATAAGACAAGAGACATCAAATTGTTGCCATCAAAATTTTCACAGAAAAAAATAGAGCAGGCAAGGTAAATATCATTGGATGCGAGACATCTGGATCACCGGGTGAGGGACCATTATCTTTACCTTTATGATTATTTATTTGTGTTCTAGAGCAGATTCTGGATAATGTTTTTCTGATTTAAAAAAATAAAAAATAAAATAAAATAAAAACACGCTGCCATTTACTTTTATCATAATTTGCTTAAAGTGACTGTAGTCAAATTCAAAACTGTGTTTTACTACACTAAGTAATAGCCCTTGGATATGAAGTGAAATGAACAATAAAAAAAGTTCCATGTAGCTGTCGAATTAGTTTGAATATGTTGATTGCTAGCTTGAACTGTCAATTTAAGTAGAACAGTTAAAAACTTTAAAATAGATAAAAATAAGTCAGGCACAAGTAGTAGACCTCACTCTCTGTAGTTTCAGAAACTCAACTATAACATTGTGATAATTTCCAAAATAAATTAAAATGATTAACTGCTTCTATGACCATCAAATTCAAATAGTTGCAAACGACAATGATATAAGCATATTTCTCTTTAGTCTTAAAATACAAATTATGTTCCTTTTATAACCTTATATACATCATTATTGCACACAATAACCTCCCAACCAGTTCATTACATTCTCAACAACAAAATATGATCTATCGAATTAAAATCAACAGCAATCTTATGTTTCATAAAAAGAATTGCTACTAAGTGCCTCAATTACTCTAACAGCACAAGCCCGCCTTATTTCTATACTTGATCATCACTTGTACCCATAACAAGCTATAATTTTGAATTCAAATCAACAGCAATCTTATGTTTCATAAAAAGAATTGCTACTAAGTGCCTCAATTACTCTAACAGCACAAGCCCACCTTATTTCTATACTTGATCATCACTTGTAACAATAACAAGCTATAATTTTTCATACCCTATTCAAGAAACAAATAAACATTACCTGTTGTCATCGGAATACGGGACTATCGATCGAAATTTGCCAGGAACAGTGAGCGCCGCCCACATACAGAAACCCAACCCTAAAATCAACTCAACAACCACCTGCATTGCCCAAAAAAAAAAAAAAAAACCATATGCTTATGCAAAATCAAAACAAACCCAACAAAGTACACAACTTTATTATATATGAATTCTTTAGATATAATTATGTGTATAGCTATCTAAATACTGAAAATTACGTTCATAGGTGGGCCGGAGAACTCCTCCTCGGTGATCTTGAGCAGAGATCTATCTGAAATCAAACCAAAATAGACAAATTGAGAAGATATCAAGACAGGGAAACCCTAATTTTGATTTTTTTGGTTTAGAGAGTGAGGGGGTACACTGGATGGTAGAGTAGGCTGCGTGGGAGAGGATCAGGACTCCGAGGACGCCGACGACGAAGCCCAATCCCATTTCTCAGACGGCCGGCGAGATCTCCGGGAATCGGTTTGATCGACGGCGGAAAAGAAGAAGGAGATGATGATGTTATAACTTGCTACTGGCCATGTGGCTAAATGATTATAGATTGGGAAGATAAACTGGTAAGGTTTGTAAAATAATTTTTTTTTTTTTTTTTTTTATAATTATCATTTTTGTTTTTATAAGATATAAAATTTGTGATTTTATTTATAATTTTTTCTTTTCTTTTCTTTTCTTTTCATTTTCACTTTTTTTTTTAATTTTTTTTTTCTTCTCTTCTTTCTTTGTTAATTTTTTTAATTTATTAATTCATTAAAATTAATATTCATGTTTTAATTTATATTAATGTTGTGATTTCATTACATATTATCTTTCATATATTCATTATCAAAATTATTAATTTTTTTCTTCTCTTCTTATCTTTTTCACCTTATTTTATTTTTTTCTTCATTAATTATTATTATTATTATTATTATTATTATTATTATTATTATTCGTATTATTATTATTCATTTTAATTATTTTTAGTAATATTTCATTTTTTTATTTTTAGTAATTCATTTATTCATTTGACAAATCCTTTCATTAATAGAATCAATTATTTCAATTAATGTTGTGATGTGATTATATTTTATTACAATTAAATCTGTGATGTCATTACATACTATTTTAATTAATGTTGTAATATCAATTTATTTCAATTAATTCTGTAATGTTGTATCAATTTATTTCAATTAATGTTGTGATGTCATTACATATTATTTTATTTCAATTAATTCTGTTTAATTTTGTATTAATTTTGTGTAATGTTGTAATATCAATTTAAATTAATTCTGTTTTTATTAAAAAAAATCATTACAATTAATTTTTTTTTGAAATAAATTGTTTTTCATTTTATTTTGAAAAGTATATATTAATTCTGAAAAGTAATTTTTTCTTTTTTAATTAACATTAATATTGATTTTTTTCTTTTATTTTCAATTTATTTTCTAGGGTTTGAAAACCCTATCTCCGGTAGCACAGATCGACGACGGCGTTGACAGATTGCGATGGGCTTCGCAATGGTTCAGACAGAGCTTCAGGCAGAGCTTCGCGATCGCGATGGCAACGACGGCGTTGAGAGATCGTGATGGTTCAGATCGACGACGGCGTTGAGAGATCACGATGAACTAAGGCTTCGCGATGGTTCAGACAGAGCATCAAGCAGAACTTTGCGATCGCGATGGCGACGACGGCATTAAGAGATGGCGATGGTTTAGACAGAGAGATAACAGAGCTTCGCCGGAGAAAGAGAGAGAAAGATAGAGAGAGAGAGAGAGAGAGAGAAATCATCGAAAATCGCCAGAAATCATCGTCGAAAATCGCCTCTCAGGCCGCCGGAAATCGCCTCACGCTCTCTCTCTCTCTCCGCGGACGTGAACAGTGTTTGATTGTGAAGTTTATATATTGGCAGTTTGGTCATTTTTCAATTTTTGAAAGGGCATTTAAGTCATTTTACCACCCACCGTGCAGCTTCCCGCTTAAGCTAAAACTATAAGCATCCCCTCAGCCACTTTTCAAATAAGTTGAATAATAGCTTCATTTAAGCTATAATTTAATCAATTAAGTTGCACCAAACACAACCAAATAGCTTAAATTAAGTTAAAAGCTGAAATAAGCTGGTTTTAAGTTTTACCAAACAGGGCCTATAAGCTATAACTTGCACTTTTTAGATGGATAAATAAGTTTTTTGAAAAATTTAGTTTGAGTTTTCCAAATTTAGTTTTTTTTAAAATTAGATTTTTTGTTTTTTTGCGTTTTTTTTAATTTTTAGTGAATAATTTTAAAATTTTAAGTTATTTTTTTAAATGCACCTTACTTAAATATATATAGATAGTAAAATATTTGTGGAAAAATATTTTTAAAAATTAATAAATACATAAAAATATGAAAAATATATTGAATTTTTGTATTTTTTTGTACTTATGGTATTTAGTGAATTTTTGTAATTTTTTTTCACAAATATTATACTTTTTAAATATATTTATGTTAGGCGTATCTAAATTTTTTTAAAAAAAATTACTTAAAATATTAAAAAAATTATTAAAAATAAAAAAAAGTATAATCTTTTGAAAAGCATTTTCTGGAAAACAAAACCAAACAAGCTAATTAAAACTCATTTGTGATAAATTAAATAAATCTTAAATGTATTTTAAAAATTAAAAAAATCCCTTAAAACATATTAATAATGAAATAGTGACATTCTAACGAATTTTAATGAATTTTTCTCTATTCCGTTCCTTTTCTATTTTCATAAGTTGTCAATTATCCATTCTCTACTTTTTTCAATTGCCAACCACTCCTCTCTCACCCAACCTCATCACCGCTTGTCACACTCTCTCACCCTCCTTTGTTCAGAGGTGCAATCATATGACATTATGCTAGATTATCAAGTTCACTAATATTTTAATTCTTTTGGATTATCAATTATTTCTTGCATGATAAACACCTTTATAGGATTATCTATCACTTCACCATTGCAGATTACCTTTAGGATCGAAGTGAAGAAAGGGAAGGGAAAGATAAGTTACTATGTTGAGAGAAATGAGAAGAGATTATATACAAATACACGTATGTACACATCTATATTAATGCATTTATCTATATGCAATACATTAAATGAATTACGAGTAGTTGAGCGTTAACTAAGAATTGATGGAATAGAGAGTCGAAATATCAGAGACTTTCCAATCAACAGTGACATTCTGACCGAGAAGCAATGGATGTGGAGCTGGACGATATTGACAAAGGCAGAGGCTGCTTTTACTAGAATGGGTAACAAAGTAGGTGTAAAGTGGTGGTGGATGAGGGGGATGAGAAATGGTGTAATGAATGAGAGAGGTGGATACGTTGGATGGTGGTGATAGTGGCAGACGTTTGAAGATTTTGGAGTTTGTAGATAGATTTTTGGTTTCATTATAGATGGAGAGGAAAGAAAGTGTCACAATAGGAGACATAGAGATTGTGTGAGAAAAAAAGGAACATTGCACTTGTGGGGGCCGAGAAGAGGGAGTCGTAGAGATTCCGGATAGCCGAGTCTCGGAGAGTCGAGATTTGAAGCACTCGGCAATTCGCTCGCAAGCTCAAATCCAACCCTATTCGACCAAATAACCGATTAGGCAAGGGGCCGAATGAAGGTCGATCTATTAAAAAATACGCCGAATATGAGTTGGAAATGGACCGAATCCCGAGGCCCATGGAAGAAAAAATATAAATAGAAGAACATCAACCAGAAAGAGGTATGTGAGAATTATGGTGCTTAACTTAGAATACAAGCATTCTTGAGTGTGGATTCTGACTTGTCTGTCGGAGTGCTAATTCTGGCACCCTCAATCGGAGTGTTTATTTCTTTTCAGGTGACTAGAAGAGGATCACGAGCGTTCTCCAGGATCAGAAGAGTATTTCCAAACCACTTCTCCACAATTGGCGCCGTCTGTGGAAATACTCAAGCACATCCATAGCGAGCGTGACAAAAGATCCTCCGACAGTCACTGTCGATCCTATACCGCAAGATGAAACCACTCTAACAAACATGCTTGGAACAAAGACTACCGCCGCAAGGCGTGCCTTGAATTTTGCCTCACCCTAGACTTCGGAGCACGAAGCAATGCAAGCGATCTTGCAACAAGCAAAACAAAACGAACAAAGATTGGCGAAGTCCAAACAATCTGCATACCAAGGCCCGGGACGACCCGTGAGGGCAGCTAGTCGACGTTCTTGAGCCCGACAACAAGATACTGATAGCAACTCTGACTCATTATCCTCGGAGCCCAAGAAGAAGGGACGATCTGAAATTTTCAATTCTTCTGAAGAGAGTCCCCGTACAAGGCATAAGCGAAGAAGAAACAGCTCGGATAACGATCAACACGATCCTTTTGTACGACGAATTACAAAGGCAGTGCTACCTAAGAAATTCAAAGCACCGTCATTCACCTTGTACGACGGTAAATTGGCACAAGATGGCCGGCTACAACGGTACGTCCGAAAAGGCAACCCAACCAAAGCAATAGCCTTGACACAGGATTCATATGCGCTCCGCGTGATCTACATGATATACAGTCTGCCAATGTCATCAGCGGTGCATGCGATTCAGTCGAGGTCTAACCCTCAAGAGCAACTCATTCTGGCTAAACGGCCCCATAAAGCCGAGGTTATCACTTTTGATGATTCGGATTTGGCTAGAGTAACACTGCCCCACATTGATCCCTTGGTAATTGAGTTACGCGTAAACCGATTCACAGTTGAGCGCGTACTCATCGATTCGGGGAGCACATCGGAGATTATGTACTACAAGACATTCATCAAACTCGGCTTCTCCGAATCAGATCTCTCTCCGGCCCCTTATCCACTATTCGGCTTTAATGCCAATCCAGAGTACCCGTTGGGAAAAATCAGACTTCCCGTTCGAGCAGGCTCCCAAACAGTGGATGTGGATTCTTGGTCGTCAAGCTGCCGTCGCCGTATAATCTCATCATGGGGCGATCCTGGTTGCATACTATGTGAGCCGTGCCCAACACCTATCATCAGCTGCTCCACTTCCCTACAGAACGCGGTATTGAGCAAATTCGTGGCTCCCAGAAATCAGCACAAGCATGTTATCTCTTTGTTGAGAAAACGCCAAAGGAACTACAGGTGAATTCCATTGAGCTGCCGGATCGAGAAAGCCTCAACGATGTCGGGCGACTCCCAAATAAAAAGGCAACGGAAGACTTGGAACGAGTTCAAATTGATGGAAGCCCAGACAAGTTCTTCATGGTCAGCGCCTCCTTGAATCAGGCTGACAAACACTAGCTAGTATCTTTCCTGCTCAGCAACCTCGATGTCTTTGTATGGACTCCGTACGAGATGCCGAGTATAGATCTGTCAGTTTCACAGCACCATTTGAATGTCGATCCTAAGTACAAGCCGATCATCCAGAAAAGCCGGCGGTCAGCCGCAGAGCACACTACCACCGTTGTTAAGGAGGTTGACAGGCTGTTTGATGCCGGAGCAGTTAGGGAGGTGACCTACCCTACATGGCTCTCTAATACAGTGGTGGTGAAGAAGAAAAATGGGACTTGGCGAGTGTGCGTCGACTTCACGGACCTAAACAATGCCTGCCCAAAGGATTGTTTTCCTCTTCCCAGAATAGACCAGCTTGTAGATGCTACGGCGCGCCATCAGCGTATGAGCTTCCTTGATGCCTATAGAGGTTATCATCAAATTGCTATGCATCCGGAGGATCAAGAGAAAATTGCATTCCTCACCCCAAGAGGAACATATTGCTATGAGGTAATGCCTTTTGGGTTGAAGAATGCAGGGGCAACTTACCAGAGACTGGTCACCACTATGTTCAAGGAGAAACTCGGCAAAACTATGGAAGTGTACATTGACGATATGGTGGTTAAATCCAAAGAAGAGCAGAATCATATAGCCGATCTGGAAGAGACATTCGGCATTCTACGCAAATATGGAATGAAGTTGAACGCTTCCAAATGTGCGTTTGGTATCGGCTCTGGCAAATTCTTGGGCTACATTGTCAACCACAGAGGAATCGAAGCCAACCCAAGGCAAATCACAGCAATCCTGGAGCTCGGCTCCCCTCGTTCAGTAAAAGAGGTTCAAAAGTTGATGGGGATGGCTGCCGCACTCAATAGGTTTATCAACCGGTTCACAGATCGCTGCCGACAATTCTTTCATACGCTACGGCAGGGCAAGCCCTTTGAATGATCTGCCGAGTGCGAAGCCGCTTTTAATGGCCTGAAGACCTACCTCTGCTCAGTACCACTCCTGACAACACCCTCTGCTGGTGACCGGCTCATTTTGTACCTGGCAGTTTCTGACCGAGCCGTCAGCACCGTATTTATAAAGAAAGAGATGGGGAGCAGCGGCCAGTGTATTATGTAAGCAAGGCGATGGCTGACACCAAAACACGTTACCTTTCGCTGGAAAAGCTCATCCTAGCCTTAGTTATGGCGGCAAGGAAGCTCATGCATTACTTCTAGGGGCATAGCATTGGGGTGCTAACAGATTATCCCCTTCGATCAGTACTACGCAGTGCAGAAGCATCTGAACATGTTTCAAAGTGGGCTCTGGAACTTGGCCAGTACGATATTCAATTTCTACCCAGAACCTTAATCAAGGGACAGGTGCTTGCCGACTTTATCGCCGAATTCACAAGGGGCCTTGCGGACTTCAAATCTGATGTCGCCGATTTCAAGTCAGATGAAGTTCGACCGAAACCGAACTGGAGGATTTATGTTGGGGACATCTGGCAATTATATTGTAATGGATCGTCCAATCAGTGGGGCAGTGGAGCTAGAGTTGTAATCATGACCCCCGACGGTGCAATAATTGAGCAGGCCGTCAAGCTCGGCTTCGAAGCATCGAATAACGAAGCCGAATACGAAGCCCTTTTAGCCAGTTTGCGGAATGCGCATATTCTAGGCGCTCGGCGTCTGCTTGTGTTTTGTGACTCAAAGCTGGTGATCAATCAGCTAAAGGAAGAGCACGCGGCAAGAAACGACCGTATGGCGGCCTACATGAAAACAACCAATTCCTTGTTGGCAAAATTTGACAATCATGAGTTGAACCAGATAACACGTGATCAGAACACCCATACAGATGCCTTGGCTTGCCTAGCCTCCGCAATCAACTCAAAGATTAAATGGACCATTAAAGTAGGATTCATCCCAGAGCCAAGCATTGGCCCTTCGAAGGAAGTCCAAATCAACGTTATAGAATCTGTACCAAGTTGGATAGATCCCATTGTTGTATTCCTATCTTCTGAACAACTCCCAGAAGACAAGAAAGAAGCACATAAGCTGCGAAATAAAGCCATGCGATACTACTTGGACCCGCAAAGAAGGCTTTATAAAAAGTCACTCGCTGGCCCATATTGGGAATGTGTGCACCCGGATAAAGTCGGGGAGCTTCTGGCTGAGATACATAAAGACAGTTATAGAGCCTATTCTGGCGGACGTTCTTTGGCCCATCGAGCTATAACGCAAGGGTATTATTGGCCGACAATGAGAGCGGACACCGAATGTTATGTAAAAAAGTGTGAACAATGCCAAAAATTCTCCCCGTTAAACCATCTGCCTGCTGAAGAGTTGAACTCAATCACCAGCCCTTGAACGTTCGCCCAGCGGGGGCTTGATATCGTAAGACCATTGCCGAGGGCCCCAAGGAACAAGCGATACCTGATCGTCGCAACAGATTACTTCACGAAATGGGTCGAAGCAGAGGCATTAACACACATCCGAGATGCTGACGTTAAGCGCTTTGTGTGGAGGAACATCATAACACAATTTGGTATTCCCAGAGCTCTTATCTTATCTCAGACAATGGCACCCAGTTTGATTGTGGCGTATACCGAAAGCTATGCAGCAAATATGGTATTCGGCCTTACTTTTCTACACCGGCTTATCCCCAAAGTAATGGCCAAGCCGAATAGGGATGGCAATTTAAACCCGGCCCGACGGGGACCCGACCCCCCGACCCCGATTAATACGGTTTTTCCCCGAAAAGTACCCCCGACGGGCCGGGGATGGTATTAAAAAAAAAATCCCCGGTCACTTTCGAGAAGAGGACGGTGATAAGAAATTCCGCCCCGACCCGACCCCGGCCCCGCTCCCCGGCCCCATTTCTGCCCCCGCCTAATATATATTAATATTATGCACTGCACCCATCTCTCTCTAATATAATAAATTATGTACTCATCTCTCTCTAATATATATTATATACCTTCTCCTACCTACCCACTGATATATATCAACTCTCTCTCTCATCTATTAACAATCCCAAAACAAATACACCTCCTCTCCTCTCTCTCATTTCGGATCGATCTCTCTTCCTCTCTGCCGCCATGATCGATTCTCTCTCAAGCTCTCACTCTCACACTGTTCTACTCTCTCACTTACTCTCGCACTGTCCACGACGCCAATCGTCACTGTCCGCGAAGCCGATCGGCCTCCTCCTTCGTCCATGGCCTCCTCCATCGTCGCAGTCACAGCCATCCATCGCTTCTGCATCTTCGATCGTCCTGCTCCTCCTTCGTCTACCACAGATCTATATGTGTATCATCCTCCATCTGTATGTATACATGTATGTATACACAGATCTCAGATCCGATCTGTCTATTTTTATTTTTTTTTTGGTTTATGATCTATTGATGATGTTGTTGATATGTTGATGTTGAAAATGATACATTGATGTTGATGATTCTGTTGATGATGTTGTTATTGTTGATGGTGGTGTTGAAACAGATTTGGGGGACGGAAAATTTTCGGGTTCGGGGAAACCCGATCCCCGTTGGGGGCGGGGATGGGGACGGTGGTAGGTTCCCCGTCGGGGATCGGGGCCGAGGCCGGGGAGATTTTCACAATCGGGGATCGGGGACGGGGAGTGAGATCCCCGGCCCCGCCCCGCCCCGTTGCCATTCCTAAAGCCGAAGCCTCTAATAAATCCATTTTGGACAGCATCAAGAAGAGGCTGGAGAAAGCCAAAGGCAGATGCGTCGAGGAATTGCCGAGTGTACTGTGGGCTCATCGAACTACACCGAGAAGATCGACTAGAGAAACGCCGTTTGCCCTATGCTTTGGAACCCAGGCAATCTTACCCCTGGAGATTGGCCACCCGACACTCAAGTCGCAAGTCTTTGATATGGACCGAAACGACATGATGTTGGCTTTGGATCTGATCCTAATCGAAGAACGAAGAGACCGAGCCCTTGCGTCAATGGCGCGGTACCAGTAGCAGCTAGCAAAGTCGTATAATCAATGGGTTCGGCTGCGCTGCTACACACCAGGAGAATTAGTCCTGAAGAAGGTGCTTCCAGCTGACAGGAAACCGGCCGATGGAAAATTAGGTCCTAACTGGGACGGCCCATACCAGATTGATTCGATCACCGCAGTAGGGGCATATCAGCTCAAAGACATGTCAGGAAGGAGTCTGTCATGGCCCTAGAATTCCACGCATTTACGCAAATTTTATCATTAACCCGACTTGTGGGACATGATGCTTGCTCCGACCTGTTCATTATGTACATCTCTTTTTTTGTAATACAAAGATTCTCATTCATCTACTACAGAATCTAGTTCAAAGATGTTCCGATTAAAGCCTCCAGATTCGGAGCCCCATCGGCGAATGACGTCTTTGGGCCGATCAAGCCTCCAGATTCGGAGCGCCCTTCGTGGATATCATGATTGGCCAATTTAAAGTCTCCGGATTCGGAACCCCATCGGTGAATGACGTCTTTGGGTCGATCAATTCTCCGGATTCGGAGTGCCCTTCGTGGATATCACGATTGGCCAATTTAAAGTCTCAGGATTCGGAGCCCTATCGGCGAATGACGTTTTTGGAGTGATCAAGCCTCCGGATTCGGAGTGCCCTTCGTGGATATCACGATTGGCCAATTTAAAGTCTCAGGATTCGGAGCCCTATCGGCGAATGACGTTTTTGGAGTGATCAAGCCTCCGGATTCGAAGCGCCCTTTGTGGATATCATGATTAGCTATTTAAAGTCTCTGGATTCGGAACCCCATCGGCGAATGACGTCTTTGGGCCGATCAAGACTCCAGATTCGGAGCGCCCTTCGTAGATATCACGATTAGCCAATTTAAAGTCTCCGGATTCAGAGCCCCATCGGTGAATGACGTCTTTCGGCCGATCAAGCCTCCAGATTCGGAGCGCCCTTCGTGGATATCACGATTGGCCAATTTAAAGTCTTCGGATTCAGGGCCCCATCGGCGAATGACGTCTTTGGGTATCACGATTAAAGTCTCTAGATTCGGAGTGGATATCACGACTAGTCAATTCAAGTCTCTGGATTCGGAGCCCCATTGGCGAATGACGTCTTTGGGTATCACGATTGACATCTTTGGGCCGGTGAACCCTTCGGGTCGTGCGTAACAGTCGATTAAATCAAGCCGAACAATGTCCATACAATCGTCTGAAATACGTTTATTCAAACATTTATATAATAAAACACATGCAATCACGTGTGTGCCGAACACAACTTATAACAAAACATTGAAAATAAGATGTTTTTTCATTCTACCAACCAAATAATTACATAATCTTATACGCAATCCGCATTCGAACATTTATAACGAGTATTTTTATTCGGTGACTCCCTCTTCATCGCTCTTTTCAACTTCAAAGGCGGAAAAGGGCAAATGATCACGATGATCCAGGCCACATAAATTGAAATCGACACCCTTCGCTTAGAGAGCCTCCACGGCCTGAAGAGCCATGATCCAACCATGCTTAAAACCACGATTCTCGCATCGGCAGACCTCCTTAGCAAGTGTCTCTTTCGTTTTGTCGATCCTAACCTTCCGGGCATCATGGAAACCCTGCTCATAACCCTTGGCCCTCGCATTTGCTACGGCAAACATGCTTGCCGTATCTCGGACGGCGATGGCGTGACTCAATAGCCGTTGGGTCACCCTCTCATCCACAATCGGGTTAGACTGACCCACCGCATGCGGATCGGCGACTTTAACCTTTCTAAGCTCTCTAAGCTCGCCCTCAGCCTTTTCTGCACGAGCCTCCGAACTGCGGACCCGTTCGCCCATTTTCTCCATCTCTTGCCACGCGGCGCGCAGACGCATGCTGACTTTGTAGGCGGTGTACAGCCCCTTCACCGCCCCATGGATACCTTTTCGAAACACTTTGAAATCTCGTCGTCCAACCATCGATTGTTGGATTTTCGGTGGAAAGATCTGTCGAGCGAACTCGACCGCTACACCTGGATCATTGATGATGGAATCTGCCTCAGTCATCGGTTTATTCCTCACGAACACCGTAAAACTTAATGGTCGTGGCGTCGTGTCTGACTCATTCCTCGGTCGTGGTCGTGGTCGTGGGGAGCTTCCCCGTTGATGCTTCTCTCTTCGGGGTGATCTGCTTCGACGACTCAAAGGTTGACGTTTTTTGCCTTCCATGGACGTCCTTCCTCCCGTACGCGCAGGTTCGCTGCTGCGATTCATCGCAGTATCTAGCTCAGCCAGCGTTCGTCCCTCTCCTCTGCTGTTGAAGAACAGTCTGTTTGACATTCGCCGTCACCTCAAGACTAGTTCAAATCGAGTCTGAATAAGAATACGTGGACCCACTGGCGCGAACCCACCCTATTTATTCGTAGGTATACAGCGACCCCAAGGCAATTTCTCCAAATGACGGACAAAGGCAGATTTATTAATCTAACCGACCGAACATCTTAGTCTTATGCCGATTGATATGTGCCACAGCCACTTCTGATTTTTGGGCTTCTAAACGGCCTAATTATCTAAACATCAATTATGAGAGAATGCCTTGAAGTCCATGCACTGGCTGGGGTAAGGGCAGATTTATTAATCTAACCAGCCGAGCACCTTGGTCTCATGCCGATTGATATGTGCCACAACCACCTCATACACTGATTTTTTACTTTTTAAACGGCCTAATTATGAGAGAATGCCTTGAAGTCCATGCACTGGCTGGGGCAATGGCAAATTTATTAATCTAACCGACTGAGCATCTTGGTTCCATACCGATTGATATGTGCCACAGCCACTTCATACACTAATTTTTGGCTTTCTAAACGGCCTAATTATCTAAACAGCACTTATGAGAGAATGCCTTGAAGTCCATGCACTGGCTGGGGCAAGGGCAGATTTATTAATCTAACCAGCCGAGCATCTTGGCCCCATGCCGATTAATATGTGCCACAGCCACTTCATGCACTGATTTTTGGCTTTCTAAACGGCCTAATTATCTAGTCGGCAAGTATACAAAACGTTTTATCCAAAACAGCAACCAAACAATTCCATTCATTAGTAACAGAAAAATACAAAATGAATTTTCATTAAGTAAATTGGACACAAATTGTAACTATTTTACATATGAAAATTACTAAACAAAAAGTTGTAAAAAACCGAAAATTACATGCAAATCGTAAAACAAAAGCACGAGCCGCCCAAATTAGCCTTCAGAGTCAGACTCCAGGGGCTCAACATCCACTTGCTCGTATGGAATTGGCGTAGCCAATGTCACATCAGCAGCAGCAAGGGCTTTGAGCCAGCCGTGTTTAAATCCCCGATTTTCAAATTTGGGGACTTCGTCTACATATTCATCAAAAGCAGACTTCTTCTCAGCATCGAATGCACTGGCAGCCTTCAGGTTGGTTGTTTCATTCGCCGCCTTCATCTCTTCCAACCCAGCCTCCAATTTAGAGATCGCCTCCTGGGCCAACTTAAGCGCGTCGTCACTCGCATTCGCCCTCTTCTCGGTGACTGATCTCAATTCTTCAGCACTGCCGGCTCTCTCCATCTCGACCTCGGGCACGGGTGCCCTCCGTTTGCGCCCTACTCCTTTGGCCCTCAACCTCGGCTTGTAAACGGCCAATTAGCTCGACGACATCGTGATAACGACGACCCATGTCGGCTATTCTCCTGACAGCCTGCAAAATAGGAAGTCAAGAACAAAATAATATTTGCGTAAAGAGAAAAAACAAAGTCCAGATATATACTAAAAGAACCGATTGCGCGGCTAACCCAATTGCAACCAGATCAGGCTCTGCCCGAAAAGTCGCCTTGTCAGCAGGCAGTGAAACGGATGTCGCCAAGCTGAGTGCAACCGCTGGATCTTTGATTACCGAAGCATCGGAGGAGATCGGCGTATTTTTTATCTTGGGCTGAATAACAAAAGGTACAATCACATCCGACTCCTCCAAACGAGGTCGTTTGTGGGCACGGTCTTCTTCTGAGCCGACCTCGACGTCGGTAGGGTGTTTCTCCACCCTTTGCTCAGCTTCTACACTTGCCTGCACAAAAGGTTCTGCCTCAAAACTTTCGTTCTTTGCCGTCCCCTCAATAACAGGCAAGGAGGTCTGGGACTGAGATTCGGCAGCCGGAATCTCCTTCCGTCTTCGCCGCGCGGCCATCCTTTCCGCGTTTGCCTTCTTGGCAAGTTTAGTAAGGCTCAACCCAACCATATCTTCTGGGAACGCATCGGGAGGGTCCTCCAGACCGTGAAAAATATCGTCGAGAGGACGGTCCTCTCAACCCGAAGTGGACGGAGGATCAGCCAAATTGAGGCCGGTTTCTTCAAATGCTAACTTCAAAGCCTCGTCAACCTCAGTTTCAGATTGGTCTAACTCGGCGGCCTCAGCTACTTTTGGTCGCTCCGAATCTGATCCCTCGCAACCGACTTGTCTCAAATTTCTGAAATCAGTCAAGATAAGAGCGATAAGAGACTCCTCACCCTCCGAAATTGGGATGTTTTCCATCGCCGAAAAAGTCGTATAAGTCGGCTCGTAGCGGAACAGAACGTGGACCGCCCTCCCCTGCTTCTGAAGACTCAGTCGGCCGAAATACTTGAGTGCAATCTTGATTTCCGAAAGGACGGCGTCGTCAGTCAAGGTCAAGACTTTCTTCAAATTGTTTCCTGTAAAAGCAAAACCATGAGGTCCTGAAAATAAAGTTTTATAAATATAACAAGTAAATAAATAAAAGAAGATACTTGGCCACCTGGTTTGCCCCTCCGTCTAGGAATACGATCAAGGCAATCCTCGCCTTCGCCGAATTTCCAGTTTCCTTGGACAACAACCATAACATCTTCGACTTGCTTCCCAGAGCTGGAAAGCATAGTTACTAGTTGATGGTCGGTGTCTTTGGCCCTAAGGAAATAACGCCCGTGCCGACCAGAAGACTTGGTCAAGGCGTAGCAATACCGAATAGCGGGAATGCCAAGGTTAAGCCTAAGGCGGCGGTTTAGTGCGATAATTCCCATCACGATCCTATAAAAGTTGACGTTGGGTTAGGAAGGGATTAACCCTCAATGGCAAAGCACGGCCCTAAAGAGTGGGTGAAGGGGAAAGCGGACCCCACCCTCTGCGATTGATAGAAGAGGGAAAACGATCGTGGTTTCATCAACCCTCTCCATATCGAGGGTGCCGTCTGTCACAAATGACTGACGGACATCATCAGGAATAGAAAAATGGCGTCGGAAGCCAAAAATTCGATCTGGTGAGAGGAGATCTTTTAAATGTTTTGCCATTCTCCCAGCCAATAGGATTATGCTAAGCCAAAAAAATAAAGCAGAGAAGAAGAGAACTTACAAGAGGCGAAGGAGATAGAGAAGAGTAGGAAGTTGCAGAGGTAGTTCGGAAGACAATCCAGCGATGGGCGTCTAAAAACATGTATGCATTTGAAAAAACGTCGAAATTTTAAATCACAATAAATAGAAATGTACGAAGAGGCGGGAAGTTAAAATGACAACCGGGAAGCGTGTGTACAGACATTTGCGTTGGAATACGGTCAGCCGCCAAATTTCGGCTTTGACTCTTCGAGTTCGAAGCCAAACATTCCAGCCAACTATCATTAGTCGAGTGCTTGAGGGGCAATTGTGGGGGCCGAGAAGAGGGAGTCGTAGAGATTCCGAATAGCCGAATCTTGGAGAGTCGAGATTCGAAGCACTCGGCAATTGGCTCGCAAGCTCAAATCCAACCCTATTCGGCCAAATAACCGATTAGGCAAGGAGCCGAGTGAAGGTCGATCTATTATAAAATGCGCCCAATATGAGTTGGAAATGGACCGAATCCCGAGGCCCATAGAATAAAAGATATAAATAGAAGAACATCAGTCAGAAAGAGGTATGTGAGAATTATGGTACTTAACTTATAATACAAGCATTCTTGAGTGTGGATTCCGACTTGTCCGTCGGAGTGCTAATTCCGGCACCCCCGACCGGAGTGTTTATTTCTTTTTAGGTGACCAGAAGAGGATCACGAGCGTTCTCCAAGATCAGAAGAGTATTTCCAAACCACTTCTTCACAGCACTGATGGTGAGGAAAATATGTTTAAGCGGGAAATGAAAAGCCATTGGACACAACACAAATCTCAATGTCACATGTTAGACCGTTAGATTGAAAATTGAAATCATCTTAGTCATTCTCATATTTGTTAGAAAAAGACATTGTGACACCTCAATTGTTTAATTAATTTAATATAATAAATAAATAAAATATTTGATTTTATAGTAATACGTGATAAAATGTAGTCTAATTTAAAATTAGTGGCATTGTTGTTACCAAAACATAACAATGTGATTAATATATTATTTAGGCCAAACTAAAACATAACCATAGAATTAGTAAATTGTATGGGCCAAAGTGAATATGGGCTTAAGTTAATATGTGTGTTATCTACCTAGGAGCTTAAGTTATCTTAAAGCAGAGGGTGGCTGTGGTTGGAGCTAGCCACGTGGGGTGTAAGGGGCCCAAGTAATGAAGCCTATAAGGATGGATAAATGAATCATTCCATAGGTTGGATGAATCAGCACCCATGTCCCTATATATAAGGAATTAAGGCATTGGCAAGGCAACACAAAATGAGAAAGCAAGTGAAACTGTAATAAATGAGAGGAGCTTGGAGGGAATAAAGAGCTCGGAGGAAATAAAAAAATAAATAGTAGTGGTTAGTATTAAGGTGAGTTATATTATACATTGAGTAACATACATTGTTTTATTATTTTATGAATTGTTTTATGCAAATCATGCTTTATAAGTTATACTTATTAATATTTCAACTATGTTATTTATTTTATGAGCCCTATTTTTTTTAAATGGAAACTCATGGATATAACTGTTTATTAAATGTGTCTTTGAGCAATTATTTTATAAGTACTATCACGGAGGTTCTATGCTTTGGGGGACTTAAATAACGATTGATCCTCTGAATTGTCACTTTAGTGACCCTCTGATGGTCTCATGCTTTAGAGGACTTAAATAACCATTGGCCCTCTGATTAGTCACTCTGTGACCCTCTGTTTGTCATGAATCCATTGACTCTCTGTTCTGTTCCGTACCGTGGTTATGATTATTTTACTTATATATTTCTGCATTATGATTTTGTCATTTAAAATGATTTATTCAAGCCAAACAATTCATTGTTTAACCTAAATAATTATCCATGGTGATTTGTATACCTTTATGCTCTTAATATAATATTCATCACTTTGCCATGTGTTTATAGTTGTTAAACCCTTTTAGGTGAAGAAACTTAAGGAGGAATTTTTTTACTTCATTAATTAGGATCAAGACTTGAGACAAACACCGTGTTTTTTTTTCTTATTTGTCATTACTGTCTGGCTCATGTTAAATAAATAAAATGCTTTATGCGCACCTTTTAATTTTATCCCGTTGCATTATTTAATTTGTTTATTTAGAAATAATCTTTGATAACTTTATAAATTAACTAGTTGCGAATCCAGCTCTAAGCACCGAGATTGGGTCGTGACAGACATTTCTGGACTGTAGGTTTAAGAGGAAAAACAATCCTAGCCATGCATCACATGCATCAAAGAGTTTAGCACATATAATTGAGTTATGTGCTAGACAATTTTTCATACCCTATTGACTTTAGCGGGATATTATATGATAGAATAATTGAATTACATGATAACTGTAAATTGAAGGGTTCACTTTATATATTCACTAGTGAGTATGTGCCCACCCGATGGTGTGTGCTGTTAAATCTGTAAAATATAAGTTATGTTTTTGAATTAAAAACATAGTCTATTGCTTAAGTAGTAAAGATAATGTTTACTAAACTAATGGTCTTAGGTTCGAGACTCTTTCACCTCAATATTTAATTTGAATGGTTCATTCTATATATTGATACTATTGCGAATGGTCACGATATGTTGCTAATTGTCACTTATAATCTAGAAATTCTATTGGAGTATTTTCATAATTTAATATATATTACAAATATGATCCTAGGAAATGGTAGTTTAGGAAGAGGTAGTTAAGGGAAAATAGGGACGGTAGTTATGGGGCTAGTAATAGCTAGCCCCTATAGAAGGTAAGAAAAAGGTATTTGGCGATTAAGGAGGGTGGGAGAGTAAAGAGAAAGAGGGAGTGACATTGGGAGTTATATTTACCCAACAAATTAGTATACCATTACACTTGGTTATAAAATTTTAAAAATTAATTTTTATCGCTTTACACCTCTTAATATTCCAACTTTATTTATATCCCTATTTGTATGTATCACTATCTTTACGTTTAATTTTTATACTCATCATTTTCTTATCACTTTATTCTCTCTCTCTTTTTTTTTTTTCTCTTGATATATGGATTTAAGGTGGTGGGTGGCAACAATAGTAGTCAAAGTTAAGAAATGAGGGTTATGGTTTTCATGAATACGATGACAAAAGTCACAGGGAAAGAGGCTATGAGAGATAGGATATTTGGTAAGAAGGTAGTGTAAAAAGAAAGACAAATGAGAGGGTAAGTTAGGGTTGGATGGGTAGTAGTGGTGGATGATAGGTGTCAAGAGGAGTAACTATAAATGGTGGAAGAAAGAGAGGAATAATGGCAAAAAGATAACAAATACCGTTGCCCATGGTGCGAAAGGATGAAGTAGATGGGTGGGTTAAGAATTTTTTAAAAATTTTATGGCTTGAATCATTAATGATAGTCATTAATGACGACTTTCCACGTAACAAAATTATAATAAAAAAATAAAAAAAAAAGTAAAAGAGATAAGAGATATTTTTTTACAAAGAATATTAAAATAATGGAAAGTAAAAAAATAATTTTAAAATGATGAAAGTATGAGTTTTAAAATGATGAAAGTATGAGTAATTTATGCATTAGAATAATGCAAACAAATCTTAAACCTTCATAATTTAAAAATGATCATTTTTTGATAAATTTCTTTTTAAATATTTTATTTCATCTAACCCATAATTTTTTTGAGTATTTCATTAAGTTTTGTTTAATGTAATATGACCAAATCATCCTTTCTAATTTTTCGTACATGTTTCTATTTTGAAACTAATACATAACAATAGTTTCTCATTTTATAAAGAAAATCTCTCCCTCATTCTAAAGAGAAAATCTTTTCCTTATTCCATGGATAAAATATCTCCCTTATTATAAAGAGAAAAATATCTCTCGCATTCTATCGAGAAAATCTCAAATTATAAATTTTGAACCTTTTTATTATTTGAAAATTTTAAAAATAACGCAACAAAAAATCTGAATGAAAATCAAAATATAATGTGAATGTTCACAGTAAATAACAAACATATGAGTAACTTTTGAAAAAAAAAACACATTAAAGTACAATATGAATGTTCACAGTAAATAACAAACATATAGCTAACCTTCGGGAAAAAAAATTATACCAAAATGCAATGTGAATATTCACAATTTATAAGTAATATACAACTAGCCTTAAAAAAAAAAAAAAAACTCATACCAATGGAAACATTTACACTGTAACGTGAAAATATAAACAAAATTGAAAAAAAATGAAAATCAACTATTTCAATTGTTCAATGATAACAAAAATGATTGTTCAATTAACAAGCATACAAACATACAATTAATTTTTAAAAAAATAAATTTATACCAAAATATAATGTGAATGCTCACAATTTACAATTAATATACAACTAGTTTAAAAAAAAAAAAAACTCATATCAATGTGAACATTCACACTGCAATGTGAAAACATAAAACAAAATTAAAAAAAGTGAAAATCGACTATTTTGATTGTTCAATGGTAACTGTATGAGCAATAATCTTCTCGTATAATCTTGTTGGTCAAGTTTGCACTCCTCCAAACGTTATCGCTTTACTTCCTAAAAACACAAACGTAAGCAAGCCGGCGGGTATGTGCCGGATACCTCTCCGATGCCTAAGTCAATAAATAGACAATAGACAAAAAACTCTGTGTTGTTGAGAGTAAAAATTGTGATACCTGTACATAGGTCTGTCATGAACTTTTATAAATTTCACTTGGCACAATCCTAATAGGACTTCAACTCTCTTTAGTAGAGTCCTTTTAGGAATAAAAAAGATAATGCCTATCTTTTTACACCCTCCTCACAGCTTAACCAAGTGAGATGGTCCTACCACGGTTTGGTAGCAAAACAACCGAGCTAACATCACCACGTTTTACGATAGATTTCTCCGAGCCCACCAAGCTCGGTTCCGCCTTGTCCTCTTATAGCTCGGTTCTCTTCTCTCTATATCTCGGTTCAAAACACTAAGACCAATCTTCTAGCAAACAGCTCTGACAAAACTGACGGGATAAAGGACCGGGCTAAGCAAGCCATCACCACAGCCCATAGTTCGGTCCATTTCCCATCTGGTTCTAGCTCGGCCCATGTACAAACATAAATTATCCTCTCAATTGTCCCTTAATTCCATCTGCAACGCATGATTTGGGATTATTCTTCTCCAGCCGAGCTAAAACATCCAAGTCAACTGAACTAAAATAAGTAACTCCACTGGGATTAAAATATTCAACCCCACCGAGATGGATAAGCTCGGTCTTCAGCTCTATACCTGCCACGACCCGTCACTTCACGTACCTAACACCATGTCCTATCTGTGACACGTGGCACATGTCTATTGATTCTTCAAACTGCAACAGCCGTCCCATGTTTATCAAAAAAGTTTGAAAAGTCCCGCCGTTTTTACGCCTATTCAAAACCCATTTTCTGAATCTCACTCCCACTGTCCATCTTCTTCACTTCTATGCTTCTAAGACCTGCCCCTGCTTCTGTGTCCCTTTGTGCTCCAGCTTTTAACGCAACACTTACTCCATTGCTGGTGGGTTTATAGACGCTCAGACTGGTAAGTTTGTTTAGTACCTCTTTCTAATGTTCATTTTTATTTATTCTTATACTTTCAGCACTTAATCTCCATATATGTGTGTTTATATACACTAGAGCGTTGAGCAAATACCATAAACCCAAAACTTTATGCTCAAGCTTAGAAGCACACCAATTGGATTAAAAAAACATGATGTTTAATCCAAAGTCCTGCTGTAACCGAACTAGGTGTTTGTTTAAGCGACTTTTAGGCTTGAACACGACCGAACTAAGAAATCGATTATAACCTTGCATACTAACCTTTAATCGAGCTAGAGGCCCTGAGTTGGCCCTTCTTCTCGACCGAACTGAGAGCTCCCCGTCACCCAGATGTAGCCGAGCTAAGCTTTTACTATTCTTCTATAAGTTGACTATTTACTTAGCCTGGTCCAGTCGTCTGGGCATAACACTTCTTATTTCCCCTTTGTAAACTTGACTAGGTTGGTCAGGCATACCTTTGCACCCTGCCCCTAGGCGGCTTTACTCAACCGAGCTGACCAAAGCCTCAGCCGCGCCGAGCTAGACAACTCCATTTACAATTTCTAAGTTAACATGGGTAAATATCGATTTCTAGTTGACTCCCCTGGGGCCATAGCTAAGTTCTGAAAGGACTACCAAATTCTTGATGACGTGCACCTCTCTTTAGCTGAACTAGATACCACACCCTCGGGAAAACCGAGCTTTGTTCCCTTCACCGTAATATCAATAATAAAGGCCGATCTCTGATTCCTTGTACAGCCTATGATATGTGAATTCCTTAGGCAAACAAGACTCTGCCTGAGCCAACTCTCTACGAATACTTATAGGATAATAAATGGTATCGCCGAGCTAAACCGTCGGCACGGCCTCAACCTCGGATTGGTCGAGCTATTCCACCAATACTCGTTCGGCCAAATTGATGACGGTTGGGTGTATTATTTAAGGGTAAGAAGAAGCCAAGAGAAAATAATAAAAAACGCATCGGACAAAGATGTAAATGATGATGACTTCTTCTGGGTTTCTGGCAATTTCGACGACCAGGAAGCCCAGATACCGGGCTATAACATTAACTAGAATAAAGGGACCGCTACTAAGAATACCTCGGTTTAATTCTCTGTTTTTGCTTTGTTGTTTCAGGTTATAAATTTTTGCCGTGCTAACCATTGCTTTTCTCTTCGTGCAGACTTAAACCAGCTAAAATTATAATAATAATACGCCAACCAAGACGCTCTTTCGTATCGTGCTCTGGTACCGTTATCGAGGTTGGGCCGAGCTGCTTAACTTCAAACCGACCTACCGATATAGTGGAAGGAGGAAGACCAGAGTCACCAACTTCCTTCTAGAGCCTTCCCCAGAGCCAGATCCCACTCTTCTCCAAATCAACCTGATCCCCCTAACTGAAGAACAAGAAATGATGAAGAAGAGGACGGTGTGAGCACTTATTATCGAACAGACCTCTGGTGAAGTGCAAACCGGGCTAAAGAAGTCAGGACAACATCGTGAAACCGTGGTTGCCCTTCCAACTACCAGGGCAACCACATCCCGACCGAGCAAATGCGAACACACTGCGTCGTTCGAACCGCAACGTTTGGTCGACAAGGAAGACACCGTACTCCCTGAGGTGACACTACCGAGCCCAAAGCCCATGCACTCCAACCGAGCAAGCCCTTCAGAATGGGCACCATCAATGTCTTACAAGAACCGAGCTATTTCTACCACGGATTTGGTGGTTGCTGATAAGGACCATACCCTTGCCTTCAATCTGTCAAAGAGTGTCTGTCTACCGCAAGACATGGAGCACCACGACTATCTGACCGAGTTGAAGGCCATCCGCTCGGCAACCAAATCGATGGTGCTTGTAAGTTTTTCCTTATACTTGTTTCCATTTTGCTTTAGCGCGGGCGCTATCTTCATCTACCCGGATATGTTGATGCACTCTCTCCATTAGGGCCTCCATCGTAAGGGGTGGCATCATTGTCATTGAGTCCCTCAATTTGTTACTAACTGGTAAACCCCGTTTGTATTGTGCGATGGCGAGATTTGTAGGGCAATCCCTAATCTAGTTAAAAGTCTTCCAATATCGACTGTTGTAAGACCTCAATGTCTCATTTTTGCCTATGTTAATGGAGAGTAGCTGGTCAATCTCTACTGGTGTCTTGGTATTCGTTCTAAATCTAGTCACGAACGCTTCTGCCAACTGTGCCCATAAGGTTATACTGCCTTCTGGCAGCCTTTCGAACCAGGTTAGACCTAGGTCGCCAAGGCTGGATGGAAACAGGATACACATTAGAGCCTCATTTTGTCGGTATACTGCCATAACCTGGTAAAAGTGGCTTAAGTGCATGTAGGGGTCTGACTTCCCCTCATAAGTGGTGAATTTGGGCTGGTGGAAGCCTGAGGGTAGTGGTGCATTCCCAAATGCCAGAACGAACGATGAGTTTTGTAACCTTGCTAATACTTTATCTGCTAGTTCGTAAGCAATGTGTGACATTGGCATCCCTGCCTCGACACTCCCATGTGTCTTAGGGGCCAATCACTGTAGGGCTGAAACTTTGCAAGGGTCGTGAGCCCTAGTGTCCTCTTTCCATTAGGCCCTCTTCTCGAGCACTGTTCGCAGGTCTGCTGACCTAGGCAACTCCGTGTGCCTAGATGTTGTTTGGTGCGTGTGCGAGGGCCGATAGTTGCTTTCCCTTATATACGACCATTCACTCCTCGTTTCTCTCAGACCTAGAGTAACGAGTCCTGGAAGTCCTTGATTGAGTGTCGCCTATTCTAAGGCTCTTACTTTCTGCTTGTGATGGCGTGACGTGTCTGTCATGATCTTCCGAGTGGTAAAAGTGCGCGTTGTCTTTGCGCCCCTCTTCCGTTGCCACCAATTTTTCCTTTATTTGGCGCTTCATTGTCTCCATGTCTGCTGCCAGCCTCACGCAATCCTCCAAAACTTGAGGATCCAACCTCCGCCTCTGTCTTTCAAGACTTTGAGAACGATGGGGATTGGTGCCCCGTCTCTCCCATGTGTCCCTCTGGGAGTTCCGCCGCTGGGGTTCTAATTCTGCCATGGATGGGATAGAAGGTAAACCTTCGCGCCTCCCGCCCCCCTCAGGGGTTTGCCCATCAATAACAGATTGCGAAAAATCTTCATTGTGTGCCATTGGTTTTAACTAGAGAGGAAACTCGATCAAAAGGTTTTGTTCTTTGTGCAATTCCCACAGACGGCGCCAATTGTACGAGCACGAAATAATCTTCTCTTATAATCTTGTTGGTTAAGTTTGCACTCCTCCAAATGTCGTCACTTTACTTCCTGAAAACACAAACGTGAGCTAGCCGGTGGGTGTGTACCGGATACCTCTCCAATGCCTAAGTCAACAAATAGACAATAGACAAAAAGCTCTGTGTTGTTTAGAGTAAAAATTGTGATACCTGTACATAGGTCTGTCATGAACTTCTATAAATTCCACCTGGTACAATCCTAATAGGACTTCAACTCTCTTTAGTAGAGTCCTCCTAGGAATAAAAAAAACAATGCCTATCTTTTTACACCCTCCTCACTGCTTAACCAAGTGAGATGGTCCTACCACAGTTAGGTAGCAAAACAACCGAGCTAACACCACCACGCTTTACGACAGATTTCTCCAAGCTCACCTAGCTCAGTTTCGCCTTGTCCTCTTACAGCTCGGTTCTCTTCTCTCTATGTCTCGGTTCAGAACACTAAGACCAGTCTTCTGGCAAACAGCTCTGACAAAACTGATAGGATAAATGACCGGGCTAAGCAAGCCATCACCACAGCCCATAGTTCGGTCCATTTCCCATTTGGTTCCAGCTTGGCCCATGTACAAACATAAACTACCCTCTCAGTAACAAAAATGATACAATTAAAAAAAAATTATACCAAAATACAATGTGAATATTCACAATGTGCAATTAACATACAATTAACCTTAAAAAACTAAATTTATACCAATGTGAACATTCACACTGTAACATGAAACAAAATTGAAAGAAATAATAAAAATGACTATTTTAATTGTTTAATGGTAACAAAAAATGATCGTTCAAACAAAATGTATAGTAACAAATAACAATGATATGTGAACATTCACATCTTGCAAAATATATAATTATGTCCATATCTATATTTCAACACTTATTTCTCAGACTTTCAAACAATGTGAAATTTGAACATTCACACTAATTGACAAAAAAATAGAAATAATGGCAGCAATAGAATTAGCAATAATAATAAAAAAAAACTTTAATCACTCTAAAAACAAAAAAATATCACCTACATCCTCATCTTTATTATCATCTTTATCATTATCAATATCATAAACAATATATGCAATTTCACCATTCCATCAATCCAAATCAAACCAAACCCACCTTTAAAGAATATGTTTGTAACAAAATTGACTGGATATAAATAGAGTTTCGATTTACAACAATGGAGAAATATAGAGTTTCGAACATAGAGTAACAATGGACAAACACAAAACTTCGAACACAAAGTGATAATGGAGGAATACAAAGACTGTGTTTGGTAGTGCTCCCTAAACTTAATTCTACCATTACATTTGAGTGTGGTGTTTGTTTACAGTTTTCAAAAATTAACTCCACACTCATGTAACGACCCCATCACGTATAATGATTAGTACTTGATTAATTAAGGAGATTTGGAATTTAATTGCCAAGTATTATAATTTAATTTGGGATTTATGAGAATTGTGGGATCTGATTCATATATGATTCTATTAAAGAGTTATTTCAAAATTAGGAATTAAGGGTTCAAATGGCTTAAGGAAGTAAAATTGAGAAGTTGAATCAATTTAATTTTAATTACGGACCCATTTGGGAGTTTAATTAAATGTTCGATTCAGTTTAGTAAAATTGAGATTCGATTAATTAGGCCCTAATTGGAGTTGATTAAGTCATGAGGATTGCGAATTGTGGTTATTATAAATTAAATTTAATTATGATGTGTTCAATTTGAATATGTAATTTATTGACGAAATTTTGAGTCTGATAAGAAATTGAAGGATTTAATGATCTAAGAAATCAAAATTGAGGATGGAAATGAGTTTAATTTAATATTTGGAGCCTTTTAGGAGTTTGATTAAAAATCTGATTCAGATTGTTAAATTTAATTATATTTAATTAGGTTCTAATGGAAGTCAACTAGACTAATTAAATTATGTGGGATTTGAGATTAGTTATAATTAACTAATTTTGTGTCAATTAAGATTAAGTGATGCTTAATTAAATCATTCATCGACACAAATTGAATTATGGATTAAATTAGTTTTGGGGGTGTAAATGGGTGTGGGTGTATTGAGAAATCTGTGTATGTGTGTGTATGTGATGTGTTGGGAATCAAGTGTGTGTGTGTGCACGTGTCATGTTCTTGGGCAAGAAGTGAGGTGTGTGTGTGAGTGTATAATCTAGTGGGTTCAAACTTGTACTCAACCATGAATAGAAAACACATAATAAGAGTGAAAGAAAAGAAAAATGAATGCATTCATGTGTTTGTGCTAGAAAGAGCAAACCGAGAGGTAAAGAGAGAGAGAGGGAGACCGACTCTTTGTGCTGGAAGGGTGAAGGAAAACAAGGGAAGCTTGGAAAAGTAGAGAGTTGAAGAGAGACTCAAGGAATTGTGAAGAAACTCATCAATTGAAGGTTTTGGGTAAGAAATTAAAGTTCAAATCTTGTAGTTTGAAATTAAGAGGTAATTAGATTCAATTTCATGCAATGGAAAATAAATTAGCAAGAAAATGAGTTAGGTTTATGATTATGGAAATTAATTTGGAAAATTAATTATTTTGGATTTATTGATGTAGTCTTGAATGAATTAAGCCTCATTGTTGCATGCATGGACAAACTCTTCAAGATCAATACTTTAATTAAACATGCATTGTAGAATCTTCATATCACACTTGAAATTAAGAAAGTTATGAATCAATCTCATGGATTTTGTAAGAAATTGGGTTAGGTTTATGAGCTTGGATAATAAATTTGGAAATTAATAATTTAAGTGTGATTTTGTACTCATGTATGGGATTAAGCTTCATTGTTACATGCGTGAATAAATTTTACAAGTCTAATACTCTAATTATACATGCATCATGGATTTTGAAGGATTTGGATTAATTCAATCTCATATTTTGAAGAGAAAAAGGAAATGTTTTATGAACATCAAGTTTATGGAAAATTAGAATTAATCCTAATGCTAGGTAAAGCTTTGATTTTATAATTAGATTTTTAATCCATGCATGTAATGTAATTTAAGATTTTATTTAAATTAAACATATTTTGATTATGAATTAAGTTGAGGTTACAAGTTTAGTTGAGTTTAAGATTATAGAAATCAGTTGGAAAATTTATAAGAAGTTTCTGACTCCAATTTCATAATTTCAAGGAAAATAGAAAGAAATTGACGCCAATTTTATGTAATTAAAGAGAAAATGAGAAATTGAAGCTATGATCAAATGTATGAAAATTAACTTAGAAAATAATTACTTTGGGTTGAATTTATTTGTCCTAACATGAGATTGAGTTCCAATTGTACGTACATTATGAATTTTTCAAGAGTTTTGAAAGTTTAATTCGTGTTTTAAAATTTGTGGGCTTGAAATTGGGTTTGATATGGAGAAGATGAGTTAAACCTAAATTTGGTCAACTGGAGCATGATTTTGAATAAATGATTTCTAATTAAGAGTGTTTCCTAAATTATACAATGGTTCTCCATTTTTGTATACCAAAAATACATGTTTTGAGGCTTTGAATATCAAATATGAACTTCAATTACAATTTTGGAAATTTCAAAATTTATGTTGTCCGCTTGAGTGAGGAAAGTCTCGCTCGAGCGTGAAAATCGAGCTTCCAGAAGTTTTTAAATTTTACAATCCGCTCGAGCGACCAAAGTGGTGCTCGAGCGAAGACCCTATTTTCAGCATATTTTGAAAAGTTGCATTTAGTTCACATTTTTATTCTTATCTCTTTCCAAAGCATTCTAGACATGATTTATGACTCAATAAAGATTAATAAGCTACCAATCAACATAAATTAGTTAGTTAAACAATGAATCATTGATTTAGTGGTAATAATTTAAGAAGCCAAGTAAAAGATCAGTCTATTTGGAAAAGAATGGCTTAGTAACGGAAGAATATGTGAAATAAGAATCCGATTTATTTGAATGAGAGAGAATAAGCATAGTAGAACTTCGGATTGTTTAGACGGAAAAAGACTAGGAAAGTCAAGTTTGATCAAAGAAGTAATATTGTATTTCAATGTGTATATGTTATGTGCTTGTGTAGGGCATGCGCAATTGTCTGCCTGATTTATCTGATATGTCCAGTCCATCTGATTTGCTTCTGCGGCTATCTGTGAGTAATAACTTAGTAAAGTTATGTTCAACTGTATTTATTTTCTGTGTGATAAAATGAGATCTGTTTTCTGAAATGATATGCTCTGTACAATGAATGATTGTCCAATTTCTGATATCTATGCATGGCATCCTTAGCATCATGTGATATCTGTTAGCTGTTATCCGGTATCGGAGGTTCCTTTATGGAACTTAATCTGTCAACACTCTGTTATCCGTACCGGAGGCCCCGTCATGGGGGCTCAACTTCTGTTCTGTTACCCGGATCCGGAGGTTCCTTTATGGAACTGGTTATTCGTAACCTCACGTGTATACGTTTTGTTTTGTTTTGTTTTGTTCTGTTCTGTTCTGTTAATGCTAATGGATGTATCACGTATACTTACGCATGACTTATGATTTCTGTATATGATCTGGACAAATTATGAATTTGATACGAAACTGAATTATGAATTTTGAATCTGTACGAACTCATTCATTAAAACCCTTTACTTTATTATTATTCACTAGGCTCTAGCTCACTGTATTATTTATGTATGTAGGTGATCAGGCGCGTGACCAGGCCTAGAGGCATCTGCCTATAATCTGTTTTTGTCAGCCAACCTATGTGCCTCCCGTGGAGGTTCCAGATGTGTCAAGTGACTTTGGCTATGCGATTTAAAGTTTAAGTTTTACTTTCTTGTTTGGTTAAACAAGTCTTGTGTATTTTGTAAATGGGGCTAAGTCCCTTTCTGCCTAATCTGTATATATATTATGACGTGAGGATGATGCGTATATATGCACATAATAAGTTAAAAAAAAAAATTTATGTCTCATATAAGTCTGCACAGCTCAATGGACGTTGTATATTTGTTATTTGCTTCCACTAGCCCCTAATATTATGTTAATCTGTCTCAAAGGCCTTTGGTAATCCCAGGATTACTGGCCGGTTACGATGCTAAACCTATAAGGGCGGGTTTGGGTCGTGACAACTCACTTTTGAAAACTCTGTCCAAGGCGGGAAAATTTGGACTAACTGGACGTTTGACTGATTGACCAGAATAGTGCAATTTCTATTTTATTTTTTTAAATTTACAAATGCCATTTGTTATTTTTTATATTTTAAATAAAAAAAATTAGAAATTTTAAAAATTTTTATGAGCTCTGAATAGAATTTTGAGTTATGTGTTTGGTTATGAGTTGTAAATTTTTGTAGTATCAAATATCATGTCACATCAAAAAAATTTCACTCAATTCAAAACTCTTTTACCAAATAAATTTTCTACACTCAAATCATAATTCCAAAACTCAAACTCAAAATACAACTCTATTCTCAAATCATATTTAGAAAAATCTATCAAACGCAACCAAAGTTTCACCGTTACAATAGAGGAACATAATATTATTTCACTACCATGTGTAAACTAGAGTTTTTAAACTCTATCAAATAGAGTTTCGAAACCCTAACACGATGAAATAGTAACACAAATGTGAATGAAATTGAACCAAAAAAAAAAAAAACGTGAATAATGGTAACTATCAAAATAGAGGTAGTAAAAGAAAGGAAATGTGTATATCATTTTTGTATATAATATATATCAATAATAGACATAAATGTATAATAATTCAACAAACAATATAAATTAGAAAAAAAGGATCTCATGAAATAAAAAATATAAATATATAAGACTAACTAGTTTATAATTTTTCTTAATGAACTTATTAAATTAGAATCTTTCTAAATGAGATTTATCAATAAATTTTTTTTAAGGGTTTTATTATTTACCTATTTGTTATATAATTAGTTTCTTTTTTCTGGTATTTATTTGTCCCAAATTTGATTTTTTTCTCTCTCTATCTTCATAGATTTTAATTCTATTATTGTCACTTGTTTTCATTTTGAAAGAACTAAAAAAAAAAAAAAAAAAAGAAAAGAAAAAAAAAGGCAAAAATTGTTGTGAGCCACGCGTTGAGCTTGAGAGGAAGAACATCACAGGTGGTGGTGATACACCGTGAGTCAGAGAAGCCTTAACTATCTATTGGTTTGAAATTTATTTGGGGTTAGGGTTTGCGTCTGGGTTTGTACTTCGAACAGCATTCGGATTTCTTGTCTGCTTCGTCTCTTTCCTTCAAATTCGTCTTCTTGCTGGTAAGGAATCTCCAATCATCTCTTTACTCGTGTACGTCTATGTATGTGTATGTCTCTTTGTCTGTATATATCTGCATATATGCGAAGTTACGATTGGTTAATTTTTGAGATGAAAGAAAATGGTGAATTAGGTTGTAGGGTTTGCTATTTAACTTCTATGAGTTGGGATAATTAGCTTTGCAGATTGTAATTTGATTTCTGATACGGATAACTTCTATGAGTTGGGATAATTAGGTTTGCAGATTGTAATTTGATTTCTGATACGGATAATTGGTTGTATAGATTGTTTTAAAATCGTCTTTGGGTCTTTTGAATTCTGCCCATTTTGTATAATCGATTGTACAATCTGTAATGCATATCTTTTGCTGAACTTTTTTGTGATCGATGAGTGTGAGGATTTAGTCTGAGTTATTGCATTCAACCCGTTCGATTGATTGTATGTGTGTGTGTTGTGTGCATTGTATGTATCTTGGTATGTAAATCAGTATGTAGACAGTTTATATTTCAGATAAATATGTCAAGGATTTGCCTGAAATTTGCCCCTTGTTTTTTGAGGCAGCGATGTACTCATCTGAGCATGGTAGGGAATACCGGGTCTGATTGCTCTGAGTTTGCTTTGCCTTTCACCTGTTATATAGACTTTGGTGAATGCATTGAGTAGCATAGTCACAACAATTGGTTGTTATCTGGGTGCATAGATTTATTTTCTAATTTCTAAGGAAATGGATGGAAAGAGAAGTAAATAGGGACTTCCAATTGTTGTTTTTCATTATTGGTGATCATTTTGAACTGAAATTTTGTTTGTTCAAGTAGGCCAAACCTATGAGTTAGGTGTGTCAGAAGTGGAGTTTTTTAAAGTATGATCTGTAAGATTAGAAGATGTTTGAACTCAATGTAATAAGATGATATCTTGTTATTAATTGAATGATGTGTCTTCAGATGCCAAGCCATCTTTCCCTTGTTATTATTTGATGTTGCATTTGGACATTGCACTAATTTGGAGGACAAAGGGTTGTTTGTTTCAGACTTGGAAGCTGTATGGGCGGAAAAACTTAGTGTTCTTCTGATGTCTTTAACATGCAAATGGAGCCACAAGTCTCCTTGGGTTGTGAACCATGCCTCCATCCTGAGAAAATCCTAATTAAGGATGGTGATTGTGGTGTAACTGTATCCTTTCAAAACCATGATGTACAGCAGCCAGGTAATATTTGTGCTTGTCATTTCGAAGTTTCTAATCATTTGTCTCAATTGAGGTGCTTTGTCGTTTTTGTTACTGAATTGAGAATATTGATTGTACCTTTGGAATGCAGTTTCCAGTGCAGCGAAAAAACAAACACGGCAATGGGCTGCTTGGACACGTCAAGAGGAGGAAAGCTTCTTCACTGCATTGCGGCAAGTTGGCAAGGCATGTTTTTGCTGACATGGTTTTTGGTTTTTGGAATTATTTCTTACGATATATCCTGACATGACCCTATGATGTCTTTTAACAGAATTTCGAGAAGATCACGTGCCGTGTTCAAAGTAAAAACAAGGATCAGGTTAGTTGCTTTAATATTGTGTTCTAAATCCTTGGATTTGGTGAATTCTTAGTCTTGACTGTTTTGTTCTCATCAATACTTTGATGTTTCTATTTTGGCATTTTTCAGGTCAGACATTATTACTATCGTCTTGTGAGGCGTATGAACAAGTTACTGGGTCCCGGACTTTGTCTTGATGCCAAAAATTCTAAAGATACTAATGCTGCAATGCTTCGATGGTAACCAGTAACTATGCCCTCTACTTAATGTCTATTTTATATATTTTGGTAGTACAACTGTGCAAATTTCTCTTAAACTAGCAACATGTATGTGCACCTATGTCCCTTTCTGATTATATTTCTAAGAAGATGTAGTGATGTTGAATGAACTTATGTAGGGGTTGTTTTGTTGAATGAAGCCCTCATCTAATTAAGTGAGTAGGTTTCCTCACACCCAGTCACAAACTAGTCAGCTGCATAGTGATGTTGGATTCTGCCACCAGATATTTGTAAACATGAGGCTTAAAGATATTGCTACTATCTGTCTTCATCATGTGTGTGTAACATACTGTAGAACTGTTCAAAGTTTTGTGGATTTGTATAATTGTGCAGAGTGTATGGATAGAAACCTTCACAGTTTTCCACTAGAGAAATCTGACTGGCCTCATATTTACATGTATCCTGATACTTGATCAAGTATTGGTTATTCAGTAGCTCTCCGTAAGCTTTTGTTTTTCTATGGGATGCATTTTTAATGCTGCTTGGTTTCTGGTCTGTTGTTTTTTTTTTTTGAACTAATATTTCAGTTTGTATGGGTTCTTGAAGGACTAATATGGATATATATATATATATATCTATGTTGTATGTACTCAGATTGAACATCAAATAGAGCAACTAGATTCATGTGTTTGAATTTCTGCTTATTATTAGGATTCTTTTATAGCAACATCAATTTATTAGCAATAAGTTACACTAAAATTTACTGCTGATGCCACTAGGCCCTGTTTGGGAAGAAGGTTTTAGACTAAAATAGCTAATAAAGACAAAATAGGCAAAAATAGCCAATAAGACAAAATGTCACATTCAAACCATAATCAATTACAAAAAAGCCAACTATCTTTCCAACTATGAAGCACGGGTGCAGGTACTGGTACGGGTACGCTGATACGGCAAATTCTTAACAAAGTAGGGTACGGATACGGATACGGGTACGGGTATGTCAATTTTTTATATATATTTTTAAAAAAACTTATAGCTAAACATCCAGCATACAAATTAAATTTTCAATATCAAAACTAAAAAGAGAACAACTTGTCTAAAAAGTTATATAATTCTTTTTTTTCTTTTTTGATTGTCTAAAACATGATGCAAAAGAGAGCAAAACCATGAGTCATGGGTAAAGGGTGTTGGAAATAAATTATTTAATATTTTCAAAATTGAAAGAAGAATAATAAAAGCTGCAACAAATTCTAACAACTGCAAAAAAAAAAAAAAAAAAAAAAAAATGCCGTACCCAAATGTATTTACCTTACCTAACATGTATTCAGCGTACCCGGTACGCGTACCGCCATACCGGTACTCGTACCCACACCCGCACCCGGTATTCGTACGACACCATTTTTGGAGTATCCGTGCTTCATAGCTTCCCAAACACAATTTTTTTAGCCAGGCAAAAATAGCAAAAATGCCAACTAAATTAGCCAACTTCCCAAACGATCCCTAAATTATCTTTTGTTTTTGTTGTTCAATGTCCTTGTCAAGCTAAATGGTTGATGACTGATTGAGAAGTAGTTTAGTAAATGTTTCTATACCAAATTTGAATTTGAAATTTCATTTCTGATGATGAGTGGTCATTGAAGCTCTACTTATTTGTTGGGCTACTATGTGTTAGCAATGCTATGTGGTTATGTTGATGGTGGTACTCACAAGAAAATCCAACCATTAACTAGGCTATGACTAAATTTTGGCTTTATGTAACTGGTGCTATTAGTTTTTTTAAGCAGCATTTGATGCATATACGTTTTCAGCATGTTATATTATTGTTTCCTGCCTACTTCATCTAATCAACACTTCATTGTTCTTTATATCTAATGCTGATCATTAAGTAAACATGGGTCGTTTGGCATGATTGGATCTCCATTTTACTTAAAGATTATGTGACTTCTGTTGTAGGTGGTCTTTACTCGAAAAGTATAGCTGTAAAGCCTCAAAGCTTCACCTGAAGCCTCGAAGGTTCAAGATATTTATAGAGACCTTGGTTAGTTAAGACTAGAATACTCGTTGAAAGTTTTCTGTATGTGAAACTTGATTTATTCTGCAAATGTTAAACTAATTTATCTTGGCTTGAAGGAGCACCAACTTTTGAAAGATCGAAAGAAGAGTAAACGGAAACGGCCTTTTCAGGGGGAAAACTGTTCTCCCACAATTCCAACAACTGTCTCAAATCAGAGCAGATCATCAGGAAATGACACTCATGCAGTTAAATTGGTTATGTTTGACAGTCAAAACATTCAAAAATTAGGACCTGGAAAAGGATCTTCAGTAAGGCGCAATGTAAATGTAGGAATTAATCGTAGCAACTGCAAAGCAGACTCATTTCCAGTAAAAACAGTAAGACAGCGGCGGAAAGCAGGTGATTTTTGAATTTCTATAATATTTTTTAAATTTGGCTAGTGTTGTTTTTCTAAAACCCTCAGTCAGCTTGCTTTTGCTATGTAACTTGTTTTTATTCCTTTTGTGTATGTTCTCACTTACACGCATGTGTGCATACGCTTTGTTTACCTTATATCTTCTTCGTGCATTGAACCATGGCATGAAGGTGAGGGTTTCCATCTTCATGGAGCTCCCTTGCCACAAGTATTACATTTTCCTTATCACCCAAACTTCACCGGAGCTCTCCGCCGGCACTCTTCCCACAGTCCTAGTTGCCACGTCAAAAAGCGATCTACACACATTTGAGTGAACTGCCCGTAATTCTCGGGATACTCTTCTAAGGAGTACAACATTGTATACAAAATAAATCGACAAAAATGGCAGAAAGAAAAGGAGGGACGAAACAAGGTACCAGAAAATCACCTAAGTGTAATAACTCTCCAACTGCAAAAGCATGTCTCTCTTATCTCTATCCACCGACAAATATCTGAGGCTGCACCCAGATATATAAACAGCTGTAAATACGGAGATTCGAAATTTAAAATTTGAATTCCCGCCCATTAATGTTCATTCACGCGGAATTCTATGCACCTTTGCTTTATATCCAAGCAAAACCATCACGATCGTGGCACGTGGGTGGACAGGAGATGGCCACGTCTACTCACACCAAGCCCCGGCTACTCACACCAAATAGTGATTACTATTTGGTGTGAGTACGGATTTAATCTCCGCCTTACACGTCGCCATCCGTACGTCCATCAACGGATGAAATTGCCTAACTGGTACAATTTCAATAGGGGGGTGCTAGTAATATTATATATAGCCCCCCCAGCTGGTGTGACCTCCCCCTATATAAAGCCTCGACAAACAACATTCACACCTGTGTAAGTTAAGTGTTAATCACTAAATAAGCTAAATAATGCCTCGCTAAGCCTCTTTCCGTTTTTATGCCAAGAATGTTTTCCTCACCTACCCACAATGCCCATGCCCAAAAGAACAACTCTTAGAACTCCTTCAATCTCTCCTCCAACTAGCCTGTCAGCCATACTACATACTTGTCGCAAGGGAGCTCCATGAAGATGGAAACCCTCACCTTCATGCCATGGTTCAATGCACGAAGAAGATCCAAATCTCCAACCCGAGATTTTTCGATCTCATTGGAGCCAATGGGAGGATCTACCATCCAAATATAGAAAAACTCCACTCGCCAACAGCAAGTCGACAGTATATACAGAAAGGGGGCGAGTTCGTCGAATGGGGAGTATTTTCATCTAAGGGGAAAAGTCCTTCGAGAAACAGAGACGAACTCTGGAGGGGAATACTTGGCGAAGCAAAAACGGAGGAACAATTCTTTGCTCTCTGTAAAGAAAGATGTCCCACCGATTACGTCACAAAATACCCTAAATTAAAAACATTTTTCAGGGATCATTACAAAAGAGAGAGGCCCCCATATACTAGCCCTTTTAATTCATTTCCTTTCTTAAATGAAGAAGTAAAAAAATGGACAGAAAAGAATATTTTGTTTGTAAGTCGAAATTGCGTTCAGTACGAGTTATGTCAAAATTGCTGTCTCTTCGTTTGGAGGGAAGACGATTTCCTTAGATTAAGGATACACAAAAATAATATAAACAATTTATATACTGACGAAGAACTCTCCTCCTCCTCTGATAACAGGAACCAGAGCAGAGGCCCATTCGCCCAATCTCCTTCTACCTCGAAGGACCCTCAAGAACAGGCAAAATCGCCTGGGCTAGAAGCCTCGGACGACACAATTACTTCTCCGGCAGAATAAGCTTCAAAGACTACGACCAAGACGCCGTCTACAACGTGATAGACGACATCAAATACTCGACAGTCCCTACTAAGTTAATGAAGAATTTAGTAGGCTGCCAGAGAGATTTCCATGTATTTGTTAAGTTCCAACCAGATCTCACTATTAGAGGAGGAATTCCTTGTATTTTATTAACAAATGGGGACAGTAGTTGGTTAGATGCAATGTCCCCAAAAATGATAGAATTGTTTGATGTTAATGTAACCACTGTCATGATTAATGAAAAATTTTATTAATTTTATTTATGAAACCACTCAAAATTTTATTTACTTACTACATTTCCCTTATCATCAACTATTACATCTTGAGTCACATCACTATTTTTTACACTGATGATTACATTTCGTAAAACATTAGAAAATTCTGCTGTATCCATAACAATTGATCCTTTATGATCAACTTCCTCTTTGCTAACACCAACCTCTGAAATTGACGGATCAGGATTAACATCACTAGTGTCATCACCACCTCTGCGTACATCAATCTCTGACAAACTCAGACGACCTCTGCTTTCATGAATAACTGAATCACTTTCCCCAAAACCTCTTAACAACAAATCTCTTCACCTCTCCGGTAAACCAACAGACTTGGTCCGTGCCAGAATCGGAATGGCCTTCGTTGGAGGACAATGCCAGACATCAACATTATCATTAGTATATTTTTTAGATAACACAACAATAGAGGGGGCCCTCATTTGCGAATCTTCTGGCATGTCACTCGTAGAATGGGGAAAGTGGTTCAATTATTCATGAACGTAGAGGTCGTCTGAGTTTGTTAGAGATTGATGTACGCAGAGGTGGTGATAACACTAGTGATGTTGATCTTAGTCCGTTGATTTCAGAGGTTGGTGTTAGCAAAGAGGAAGTTGATCGTAGAGGATCAGTTGTTATGGATGCAGCAGAATTTTCTAATGTTTTACGAAATGTAATCATCAGTGTAAAAAATAGTAATGTGACTCAAGATGTAATAGTTGATGATAAGGGAAATGTAGTAAGTAAATAAAATTTTGAGTGGTTTCATAAATAAAATTAATAAAATTTTTCATTAATCATGACAGTGGTTACATTAACATCAAACAATTCTCTCATTTTTGGGGACATTGCATCTAACCAACTACTGTCCCCATTTGTTAATAAAATACAAGGAATTCCTCCTCTAATAGTGAGATCTGGTTGGAACTTAACAAATACATGGAAATCTCTCTGGCAGCCTACTAAATTCTTCATTAATTTGGTAGGGACTGTCGAGTATTTGATGTCGTCTATCACGTTGTAGACGGCGTCTTGGTCGTAGTCCTTGAAGCTTATTCTGCCGGAGAAATAATTGTGTCGTCCGAGGCTTCTGGCCCAGGCGGTTTTGCCTGTTCTTGAGGGTCCTTCGAGGTAGAGGGAGATTGGACAGATGGGCCTCTGCTCTGGTTCCTGTTATCAGAGGAGGAGGAGAGTTCTTCGTCAGTATATAAATTGTTTATATTATTTTTGTGTATCCCTAATCTAAGGAAATCGTCTTCCCTCCAAACGGAGAGACAACAATTTTGACATAACTCGTACTGAATGCAATTTCGACTTACAAACAAAATATTATTTTCTGCCCATTTTTTTACTTCTTCATTTAAGAAAGGAAATGAATTAAAAGGGCTAGTATATGGGGGCCTCTCTCTTTTGTAATGATCCCTGGAAAATGTTTTTAATTTGGAGTATTTTGTGACGTAATCGGTGGGACATCTTTCTTTACAGAGAGCAAAGAATTGTTTCTCCGTTTCTGCTTCGCCAAGTATTCCCCTCCAGAGTTCGTCTCTGTTTTCCGAAGGACTTTTCCCCTTAGATGAAAATATTCCCCATTCGACGAACTCGCCCCCTTTCTGTATATACTGTCGACTTGCTGTTGGCGAGTGGAGTTTTTCTATATTTGGATGGTAGATTCTCCCATTGGTTCCAGTGAGATCGAAAAATCTCGGGTTGGAGGCTTGGATCTTCTTCGTGCATTGAACCATGGCATGAAGGTGAGGGTTTCCATCTTCATGGAGCTCCCTTGCGACAAATATGTAGTATGGCTGACAGGCTAGTTGGAGGAGAAATTGGAGGAGTTCTAAGAGTTGTTCTTTTGGGCATGGGCATTGTGGGTAGGTGAGGAAAACATTCTTGGCATAAAAACGGAAAGAGGCTTGGCGAGGCATTATGTTAAAATGCAATGTATAAAATTGATTGATTGTATGGTATAAAATTGATTGATTGTATTGTGAGTTGATTTTTCGTCTATTACAAATGGTTTCTTATGTAGGTGTAGTGGATGGTGGTAGTGGTGTAGTGGGTTAGGTTTAGTGGAGTAGGTGTAGTGGTAGTGGTGGTAGGTGATTGTCTAAGAGTAGGTGTAGTGGTAGTGGTGGTAGGTGATTGTCTAAATTCTAACACATTATTTAGCTTATTTAGTGATTAACACTTAACTTACACAGGTGTGAATGTTGTTTGTCGAGGCTTTATATAGGGGGAGGTCACACCAGCTGGGGGGGCGCTATATATAATATTACTAGCGCCCCCTGTTGAAATTGTACCCGTTAGGCAATTTCATCCGTTGATGGACGTACGGATGGTGACGTGTAAGGCGGAGATTAAATTCGTACTCACACCAAATAGTAATCACTATTTGGTGTGAGTAGCCGGGGCTTGGTGTGAGTAGACGTGGCCATCTTCTGTCCACCCACGTGCCACGATCGTGGTGGTTTTGCTTGGATATAAAGCAAAGGTGCACAGAATTCCGCGTGAATGAACAGTAATGGGTGGGAATTCAAATTTTAAATTTCGAATCTCCGTATTTACAGTTGTCTATATATCTGGGTGCAGCCTTAGATATTTGTCGGTGGAGAGAGATAAGAGAGATATGCTTTTGCAGTTGGAGAGTTATTACACTGAGGTGATTTTCTGGTACCTTGTTTCGTCCTTCCTTTTCTGTAGAAATATAATGTAAAGAGAAATAGAGAATTGTATTATTGATTGATTGTATGTTATATTTATTACAATGATTCATGATTCCTATATATAGAAGAGGGTGAGTGTGTAGTAGGTAAGGAGTAGGTGAAGTGGAGGTGGTAGTGGTGTAGTGGGTTAGGTTTAGTGGAGTAGGTGAGGTGGTAGTGGTGTAGTGGGTTAGGTTTAGTGGAGTAGGTTTAAGTGGGTGAAGTAGGTGATAGGTTTTAACCACCAAGGATCCTCTAGAGTGAAATTTTCCTAAAGTTTCCTAAAGTACTACATTGTGTGGTTGAGATTTACTGGCAAGTCACATCAGAAAAATTGATGTGACTTGCCAGTAAATCTCAACCACACAATGTAACACTCTAGAAAACTTTAGGAAAAAATCACTCTAGAGGATCCTTGCTCGGTTTTAACAGCCCCCCGCAAACTCAAGGGGGATAGGAACTAGCCAACTTGAGTTTGGAGAGAGTAACAAAACAAGAAAATAGACGAATACATAAAAGAAAAGAGGATAGGAGACACTGTATGGTCGTGTCAGACCGATGGTGAAGACACTGTATGGTGGTGTCATAACGTTGTAGAGGACACTGGATGGTTGTGTCAGACCGATGTAGAAGACAGTTTATGGGGTCATGTCGGACCGTTGTAGCAGACAATGTTGTGATAGTTGTTGTGACAGTTTACGGAGTCTTGCTGGACCCTTGTAGAAACTAACCGAAATCAATGTCGGGACAGTTTACAGAGTCTTGTCGGACCCATGAAGGAGCTAACCGGAATCAATGTCGGGACAGTTTACAGAGTTTTGTCGGACCTTTGAAGGAGCTAACCGGAATCAATGTCGGGACAGTTTACAGAGTCTTGTCGGACCCCTAAAAAGTCGCACCCTCAAAAGGTGTGCCCAATCTATCAAAAGGCGTGCCATCAAAAGGCGTGCCCAATCCATAAAAAGGCGTGCCAGATATGATGGCGAAGCACGTGAGTGCCTTGGCTGGCGCGCCCGTTTGTCGTCTGGCGTCAAGTGGCGCGCGATACGCGTGGCTGCCTCGGCTATTTAACCAAGACGGAGGCTGAGGCTGAGGCTGAGGCAGAAGCTGAGACAGAAAAACTGAGAGAAACCTTTGAAAAATTCTTCGTTTTGCTGAGAGAGAAACTCTGTAATACGCTGTAACACTCTGTTGCCCAGAAAATGGCTTCGTCTTCCTGTGGGCTGCTCACTTTCTTTCCCGACCTCAATGAGTCAACAAGAGAGAGAACTGGTGCGGTGGCCAGTGAACCTCAACCAAACACCTCTGTGTTTGCTCCGTTGAACTTTCCGATGCGGTCGGTGGAGCAAAAAATGGCGGTGCAAACTGATATTGAGGCCAATCAGTATACTCTGAAGTCATGTGTGGAAACCATGACTGCGGTCACAAACTTGTCGCACCGGTTGCAGAGCAGAACAAATGAGGTGCAACAGTTAAACTCCCAGCTGGCTCTGCTCCAACGCATGTATAAGGATGCGCGAGCAGAGATAAGTGTGCTAAAGGCAGAAAACAAGGAGCTGAAGCGGAAGGCCACTGTGATGTTCCGATTTGGAGGTCCGCCATATGCTGCAGTGGAGGAGTATGGGGGAGTGAACGTGCTCGGCGGCGTAGGAAACACGGAGGCAGCACCGGCAAGGGCCGCCCAGGACGGAGGCAAGAAGAAGAGACCAGCGGCAGAGTAGAGAAGAAAAAATCCCACTGTTCCGATTTGTGTTGGTTTGGTTTTTTTTTTTTTTTTTTTTTTTTTTTGTTGTGTGGTGTAAAATGGGGATCGGGGTGAGCCCCGATATGAATAAAATGAGTTTGGTGTGCAGTTCGTCTTCTTCCTTTTTTTTTTTTTTTTTTTTTTTTTAATGAAAAAATAAATAAATAAATAAATAAAATAAAATAAAAGAAAGAAAGTGGAGCAACGTGGGTGAGGTGCAAAAGGTGAAGATTGATTGTGCAAAAGTGGACATGGTGAGAGCTTGAGGTAATATATTATAATAAACATATATATATTAAAAGAAAAGAAAGTTGAGTGGGATTGGTGTTGGTGAAAGCAAGATCAAGATCTGTGAGTGGGGTATTAAAAAAAGATTAAAGGTGAGTGTCCTGTAAAGTGATTAAAAACAATGTGTTTATCTGAGAAAGTTGTGTTTGGAATCTGTGAGGTCCACCGCCAACATCAGTACAACAGCTGCGAGCATCTTGAACACCTTTAAGCCATTGAACAATAAACAAATGCCATAAAGAAAATGACAGGTCCACCTCCCTTCAGAAAACGAGGAGGTGAGATAGGTGTGCACAAAGACAATTTGAAAGAGGAGCATGCTGCACTGCAAATTCACGAATATCCAAAAGCACTGCACTACTTTCCCAAGGAGGAACGGTCTCAGAAACGCAAAGATTAATAGCCATCTGACTATCACTCTCAATCTCAACATATGAAAAACTGTAAGAGTGCCACAACACAAGCTATACGAACTGCCTGGGCTTCTGCTGATACTACCGAAGAAGCATCAATTGCCCTTGCTATTCCATCAACCAAGTGCCCAGGTGAGTCCCTCATAACTGCTGCTATGGAAGCAGAGGAGTGCTGGTTGCAAAAAGAGGCATCACAATTGAATTGATCTTGAGTTTTCCAAGAGGAGCTGGTCGCCAACCTGAGACTGTGTTCTGCTGCGACATTGTAGGGAGCTGACCAGGTCCATGATTACTACTCAAGAAATTGCTGTGCTTATTCCAGGAAAAGGAAAAAACGATGCAGAGTAGCTAATGGATCCACAGGTTGGATTGCTTTTGGAGGTTTTGCTTTGCAGGGTTGTTGTTGTTGTTGTTGTTGGAACTGATTTCGAACCACAGTTTTATGTGATGGAGAGAAAACTGCTGGAGGTGCAATCTGATCGGAAAATCGAGGAGATGAGACCTCTGTGGAAACTTTCTGAGATGTGTCGGCGAGAAGCACGACATGTCATTTAGGAGCTGCTGTTGCTGAACTTCAAAATCTAGCAGCATATTGAGCTCCTCGGTGGGAATGTCCCTGGCATTAAAAGATGATCTCAGACGACTTGGCTGGAGATTGCTTCCAGGAAGATGTAAAGTAGGGATGTTTGGCTGTGGCCAAGCAACAGACGGGTGCGAAATAGCATTTCCAGAAGGAGATATGGGTGCTGAGGGAGAACCAGGCAAAAAGGCTCAATGCCACAGCCATATCCATGACAGTAGCAGCAGAAGTGGACTAGGTTGAGGTCCGGCGGGCGGCTAAGGTGAGGTTGCCGCCCGCCGGGGAAGCGAAAATACTAGGTTCTAAACCGGCTCTGATACCATGTAGAAATATAATGTAAAGAGAAATAGAGAATTGTATTATTGATTGATTGTATGCTATATTTATTACAATGATTCATGATTCCTATATATAGAAGAGGGTGAGTGTGTAGTAGGTAAGGAATAGGTGAAGTGGAGGTGGTAGTGGTGTAGTGGGTTAGGTTTAGTGGAGTAGGTGAGGTGGTAGTGGTGTAGTGGATTAGGTTTAGTGGAGTAGGTTTAAGTGGGTGAAGTAGGTGATAGGTTTTAACAGTTTCTGCCATTTTTGTCGATTTATTTGGCATACAATGTTGTACTCCTTAGAAGAGTATCCTGAGAATTACGGGCATTTCACTCAAATGTGTGTAGATCGCTTTTTGACGTGGCAACTAGGACTGTGGGAAGAGAGCCGGCGGAGAGCTCCGGTGAAGTTTGTTCCGGTGTACGAAGAGCAGAGGGCAAAAATATCAAAGCTAAGGTGTCTGAACAGAAGGGTTAGCAGAGGTAACAGAGCCGGTAGAAGTGTTCGTATAAAAGATTTGGAGATTTATAAAAAATGGAAGAAATAGGAAGAAGCCATTACCGGAACCCCCTTGCGTACCGGAGGTCAAGGACACCGGCGGCCAGTGGATATATGCGTAGTTACCGTAGTCGTGCACCTTTTAAGACCCAGTATGTTCGTAGACGTTACGTTCAGAATATTCCCCGATTTATTAAGAAGACTAAGAGGGGAGTAAGGAAATTACAGCTATACGGTGAACAATTAAGGGACGTTAAGTTTGATAATAAAGGCGTGGCGAGATTACTTAATGGTATTGAGTTGGGTAATAAAAGATCTGACCATCAATCAGACATGCCTTACACGTCACCATCCGTACGTCCATCAACGGATGAAATTGCCTAACGGGTACAATTTCAACCGGGGGGCGCTAGTAATATTATATATACCACCCCCCCAGCTGGTGTGACCTCCCCCTATATAAAGCCTCGACAAACAACATTCACACCTGTGTAAGTTAAATGTTAATCACTAAATAGATCGTGGTTAAGGGTCCCTTAGTTGAACTGATCCTTGGATACGCATAGCTTCTTCCTTATTTCTAATAAGCAAGATACATGTAAAATTTAAAAAGAGAATTGAATACTTTCTGTCACTTCAATGGCTCTTATAATGGAAATATATATTTCTTCAAACAAACTTACCCAAAAAAAAAAAAAAAATACTTCAAATTAAATTCACCGAGGGAGTATATATTTATATTGTTGTCAACTGGACAGATGTATGGTAGCTGTATTTGTCATTGTTGGCTTGTTATATTAGCCATCATCCATTTTGCTTTCACTAAATTCTAACTATTATTTTCCTGTTCTTTTTCTCTGATTGTTCTGGTATGGTTGTTGCTGGCGCTGGCTGTCCAGCAGGTACTGCCTCAACAGCTGCATACAAGAGATGGGAGAAGGCCGCAATCGCTGGAGTTTCATTGGTGGCTGATGCCGCTGAGCATTTGGAGAGGACAACCACAGATAAAGAGGTTGAACTTGTCCAAGTTACACTGGGTGAGTACATGTCAAAAGCAATTGATGGAAGGTTGATCAGTTTCTGCCAATGGTGCATATTTGGAAAGGTGTTGATGGGCAGGACTGATGATGTGTGATTTTCTTGGCACTGTCTGATTCTCTCCAATTTACTTTCCAGGGCAAAACAGTTTTGATCCTATCGGAAAAGATGTTCCTTCTCCTTTGCCAATTTCTTCACCAAATTCTTTCAATGAGAATAATATACAAACTGCTGTTAAACTTAAGCTCCAGTTGTTCCCAATTGATGAAGGTACCCGAAAAGCCTTGGAAATGGTAAGTATGAAAAGGCATTATGCCAATGGGTTTGATGTAGAATGAAGTTTTAGCTATTTAGCAATAGTCAAAATGGTTAAAAAAAATATATGGGCCATTATCTTTTGGCAGGATAATCATAATCCACACCTGGAGCTCACATTAAGCACTCGCAAAAAGATATCATCGGTTTTGGAACATCTCAATCGCAAATGGGGAAATTCAAGTGTAGCATCTGGAGAACTAATGCTTTTCCCCTACTGTGTTCAAAGGGAAAACCTTGTGGGTTTTTGTAGGTGGACTCAGGATTCTGTTCTTAGTGCCGCAGATGTATATGCACTGATTGGAAGCCCTCCAGTTTTCCGCTTGAGGTTTCTTCTTTCTTGCTTTCTTTCTAACTTTAGAAGTAAGTTTTACATAACATCATGGCTGATTTTTTCCTTTTTGAAGGTATGGTTGGTTTTCCAATGATGAGTTCGTGTTAGCAACTCCTCAACCACCTACAGTGTCATCTGGCATAATTTGCAACCTTAACATGAACGTCAACAATACGAAGGAGCAGAGTAAGGATTCAATGCGAGTACTGCCGCCACCCACTGATTATCAGTCTGAGAAACTAATCGATCAGTGTAATAAAGATCAGCAAGTCTCGGGGGCAGTAAGCACTTCTGTGCTACCCTCTTCCACAGATGTGCCTGATGACATTATTGGGCACACCGGCGTGGATGCCAACAATAATCTTCCGGAGTCTTCTGATGGTGCAGCAACCATATCATGGGATAGAAGGGAGATTGCCAATGGAGCTATTTTGAGACAAGGGGAGAACAAGGTACTTGTTTTTTTTTTTTTTTTTTTTTTTTTTTTTTTTTTTTTTTTTTTTTGGAATACACATTCCAAAATATGATACACCTTCATTCTAAAATGGTGAAATTAGCAATCCAAAGTGATCCCAAAAGTTTTTCCATTTTTAATTCCTTGGGATAAAAGAACAAATACAATAAACTAAAATTGAGAGAGTGGAATTTTGGCAAGAAAAACTTATAAATGATTAATTTGAAAAATTATGGTTGTTTATTGGATGTTTAAGGCTTGAAAGAAACTTCCTTTCATGTTTTCAAGCACTATACAGTCTAATAATGTGATCTACACAAGCCTACCTCTGTTGTACCACAATTTAGGGCATGTACCGTACCATGTTCATGGTCTAATAATGTGATCTATACCAGTACTCCTAACGTAGCACAATTGAGGTGCAAGTTGTGTACCATACTCACGTTCCCTTTCCTCGTACTGAAAGTTAATGTAGCGTAGAAATATGCTAATTTAAAAGATGTCATGACACGGGCATGAATTCAGGTCTCTCACTTGTGCATCACCAAGCGTGTAGATGTGTGTAAATTGTCACAAGTCGTTTTGATAAGACCAGTGATGTACCAAGTGTATAAAAACATCCAGCAGGATTGACCTAGTGTTAATGGTTTGGCAGCATGAATTCAGTCTATCCTCTTAGTTGTGTGGTAAATTGTATTTGTTGAAGTGTTAGATTTTAGCTCCCTTACGAATTCAAACATATCCTTACATTGGTCTTCTTCTTAAGCTCTGTTGCCTTACATATGTCTGCTTATCTTGCCCAACCTTTTCAACTTGTCTTCCTTTAACAAGTTGGAAGTGTTCCTTCTTGGAACTGTCTAAATGAACAAGTTGGAAGTGTCAACGTCCATTCACTTGTGCCATGAGAAACTCTAGTTTTGTCAAGGTGAGGATGAGTGATGACAAGATAATAATTAGGGGAAATTTCATAAATAACCCTAGGGTTTGACCCTTGTAACGACTTAAACCCTGAGCTTTTAATTTTATCAAATAAAATCCTGAGCTAACTTTATATCAATCTGAACACTCCATCTATTTCTGTTAGTTTGTCTGACAGCGGAAATGTTCTATAATACATGTGGTACATTTTCACTTCCTCTTTGAACTTCATACATTTTGAATTTTAAACTTGACCACATCAGGTTACAAACATTATTTATTATATAAAATCAGAAGCATTCATTATAAAACATACCAAGCACATGACCTCATCATATCACACCACTCTCATCCTTTCTCAACCATCTAGCCCCACCACTAGCATAACTCCACCCATCTTCTCCCTTTCCTTTCTCCTTCCACCACCCTTCCACCACCGCCACTTCCATCTTAACCCACCACTGCCTACATGCCTCATCCCCTTTTCTCTCTCACCTCCAGCCCTCCCCCTCCCCCGACACTGCCTCCCATCCCCTTTACCACCTCATAGGGCCGTGAGCATGATGACAAGATTGACGAGGCGTGGCATTGGGTATGATGAGATTGATGAGGGTCTGGACTGGGTATTATTGATTTTGGGAAAGAGAAGATGTAAGAGTGGTAAGGGAATTGAAGGGAGAAGGTAGGGGTGGCACAATGGCGGCACTGGTGGTGTTGGGAGAGAAAGGAAAGAGTGAAAGAAAAAGTGTGCATTGTTTAAATTGTCCCTAATTTAATGGGTAAAAGGACTATATCACCTCTTTTATGATAGTTTAGTAAACGGATTTGGACGAATAGTTCAAATTAATACCAATTTAAAAGTTTAGAGTTTTATTTGATAAAATTAAAAGCTCAGGGTTTAAGTTGTTATAGGGGTCAAACCCTAGGGTTATTTACAGTGACGGAACCACCTTTAGACCAAGGAGGGCCATGTCCCCTCTGCTTTGAGCAAACCCCCTTTATATGCAATGGGATATGTAGTAATATCTTGGCATTCTCCTTATGTGGTCTTCTTTCTGTTTGATGGCCCTTCAATGTTTCTATAACAACTCTCTATGATAGTTCACTCTCTTACTGTATATATAGCTTAGACTATATTTTAACTAACACTACTATCCCTTTGATAGTTAAGACTGAAGAGACTATATAGATAACCATTATCTTTGCAAATACGGTACTACTTTTTAAAGTGATACTGTAATATATTATATACAACATTTTCCTTTATACGGAGTGGAATGATGCGAAATGCCTCTTGCGTTCTTAATTTGTCAATGTGGGACAACAGTCAAAACCCTTCCTATTTTACCTCCTTTCTTCAAATATTAAGTTCAAACCCTAAGAGTTGCAATCAAATAAACAATCTCAACATAAGAAACTATTTTTAATTATATGATAATTTGATTTAATTTTTTTTATCTTTTAAAGACACAATTTCTGAAAAAGCACAAAAGTTTATAGTTAAAGAACATTACAAATTTAACAACATAAGCAGTGTCAACCAAACACAGCCATTTCAAAGCGTTTCAAATGATGGACGGAAGATCTAACTTGATACCATAAAAAGTGGAATGTCACAAAACACAGGACAATAAAATGTTATCCCCTAATACACAACCCAACCTGCATTAACTAAGTTTAAGTTGGAGCTCATCCAATTGATAGCATTAAAATTTCCAGCATTAATAATATGAAGATTTATTGTCTTAAACCCAGCCCAATCGACCTGCCAGGCCAACCACCTAGTGGCCTCGTTTGGGAAGTGGCTATGTTAGTAGGTTAAAATTTTTGTGTTTGGGAAGATGATTGGATTTTTTTGTGGTTGGATGTGATGTTTGTGAGAGAAAAAGTGAAATGATTATGGGTTTGATGTGATATTTTGTCTTATTAGCTATTTTAGCCTATTTTGTCTTTTTGTGAATTTTAGCCTAAATTGGGCTATTTTTTTTCTTCCCAAACACCCCCAGTATGTTCTGGGTCCATTCCTGATATTTATCTAATTTTCCCTAATAAGTAATAAGATATTCTTTCTTTGTATTGGATATTGATTTTTCATCTGTCCTTCTCATTTACAGTAAGAAGATATTTTACTAAATGGCAGGTTTTTGAAATATTTGGGGAAAGATCATCTAATATGATTTATACTTTTGCAATCAAAGAATGCTTTACATGGAAGCAGACAGCTTTTAATGGAGATCTTGTTTTTGTTGACTTTTTAACAAATTATAATCACCTCTGCAGTCAAATAAAGAAACAGTCATGATAGATTTCCTCGTTTTTCATTGCACTTCTAAACTTTCATTTTACTTTGTCTATTAGGAAGATCCGCGTTTAAGAAATGGGCCTGTATTGTCAGCCAGGGAGTGGGCTGATAGCCTTACCAACATAAGCATTGGGGATTTACTCTCAGATGTGCCCCATGATTTAGTTGCCAGCTGCGTTGATCCAACCTTACCGGGAAGTTCTCAATGTCTTCAGCTGGGTTCCTTCAGTTGCGATTCGTTTGATGCTGCAATTGCTGCTCATATATATAGACATCAAAATAAAACTAACTTCCCGCCGACTCTGGCATCCCTTGCATCATCCATTTGGGATGCCGAAGAAACATGCGATGCCTTCTCATTTCAGAACACTGTTCTCAGGGAGGAGGTCCGGACTGCATCTGACATTGCTTCATCAGACGCCTGCAAGCAGTTTGGTAGAATGAGTTCAGTGGGATCTGGCTTTAATGCTGAGGTATTATAACTTGATTCGCTTTATTTTCAACTTATTTGGTGCTCCATTTGTTTTGGCAGGAAACATTTTCCAACAATGGAAAACTTTTTCCAGAAAATGTTTTCTGGAAAAGAAGTGTTTTCTTATGTTTGGTTATGTCCTTGAAATTAATGTGCTAATGGTTAGTATTAGTGGAGGTGGTGGCAGTGGTGATGGTAGTGGAGGTGATAGTGGGGTGGCATTGCTAAGACTTTGGTCCGGAAAACGTTTTTAACTTTTTAAAAGTGGAAAACATTTTTGGCCCAAATACTTGTTTTCCGTTGACCACAAAGCATTTTGCATTTGACTTTTGTTTTCCATTGTTCCAAATGCCATAAAACGAAAAAAATGTTTACCGCTTATACAAACAGGGTGTTAGCATCTTACTGCTCTGCAGAAGTGATATTTTACTTAAAAAGTGAAAGGATACATAACATTTTCAATTTTCCTGCAGGAGTTGCCTGAAGTTGAGGTGCTTATGGATGACAAGCCTGTAGATGAGGAGCGGATGGATGAAAACCCAGCTGATGAAGGCACTGAAGATGATAATCCTGCTAATGGAAATCCAATGGATGAGTATCTGTCTGATCCACCTATCCTGGAAGATTCTGCAAAGGATCTCAATGGATTTACAGATATATATTGGGTATATCTCTTCTTGAACGTCTGATAATTAGTTTGATGTTTGTGCACTGTTTTGCCATGTTGTTAACAAAGTCCTAGAATTGTGAATTCACCCTCACGGCTAGTCCACTCCCCGTCGCTAGTCATAATGAAAACAAATTTACAATTCTGGATGCTGTTTTCATTTGTTTTCATCCTGGATGCATTATTTCACAAGTCCACCCTCCACCGCTCGCCACCACTTCCGGCAACTCACCAAACTTCATTTTTTGTTTTCATTTGTTTTCACGAAACAAGGTTTATTTATTTTTTTAAAAACTTTTTTTCCCCAAAAAAATGAAACAAAAATGTGTTTCCTGTTTCCGGTTTTTTTTTTTGGTAAACAGAAAACAAGAAATTTACAACATCATCAAACCAAACTTAATTTTGGGTTTGAAAGTGGACAACCGAACTACTTTTAGGTTTTTGGATTAGATGCAGATTAATCCGAATCAACTTAAAAATTGATCTTATATATAAATTTTGCATGAAATGTTATATGTAGTATATAGGTTTTCATAAAATTTGTTAGAATTTACCTACACCTACCACCACCTACTACCACACCTACTACACCTACCACCAATTTACCCTCACCTACTCCTCACCTACTACCCAAATCCTCTTCTATATAATAGGACTCCTTGTAATATCAATAATACAACAATCAGATATCAATATATAAATCAATAATACATGAATTTTAACATGGTATCAGAGCTATAGGTTAAAGATCTTGGTGTTCTTCGCCTTCCGGCGGGCGGCAACCTTGCCTTGACCGCCCGCCGGATCTTCCACTCGACACACACACACCAGCTTTCACACACGACAGAGGCACATACCAGAGACACACAAACACCATCTCTCACCATCTGGTCTTCAAAAATATCAATCTCTTCTCTCCTGCATTAAATTTGGGGCCCTCCGGCGAGCTTCACCTGCAAGGCCGACGCCGCCTCTCTCTGCGTCACCTGCGACCGCGACATCCACTCGGCCAACCCCCTCGGCCCGCCAGCACGAGCGCTTCCCTGTCACGATCCGTATCTGGATCTCGACATCATGGCCGGAGATCAGAAACCTCATCAGCCTCATCAGCAGCAGCATACCTGAGATCTGGACGAAATGCTCCTGCAGAGGGTGGATAGGAGGTTTCAAGAACAGCCAGGGAGTGTGCCGTAGTCACACTGACCTACTTCTCCAGATTGCGGTTCACCAGAGCCGTGTGGACGCTCTGCATCGCCGGGAGGAGGCTGTCGCTCAAGAGAAGTGTCGTTCAGTGTCAACACTTCGTTTCCGACTGTGATGCAGGTGATTTTTGTGGCAGGGATGTATGCTCCTACGTTTGTCTTCACCCAGGCTGGTGCCTTGTTCGGCTCTCTCTCTCAGCCCATCAAGACAGACTTTGATATATATATATATTTTTTTATTCTCATCCTCCTCCTTTTTCCTTTTTTTATCACACCCATCCACCGCCCAAAAATTTTCTTTTGTTTATTATAAAACTTAATTGCCCTGTCCCTCTCTTTTCCTATTTATTTATCATCCCACCTACGAACTTTTGTACCCCTCTTTTTATTTCTTTATTTTTTTTATTTTTTATTTTTTCTTTTCCTCATCCATGTGACCCACGATGCTCCAACCTATACACTTTCTTTTCATTACACTGCTCCACGTTCCCACCAAACCTGTATAATATATTATACTCTCTTATCCTTTGCCATATTACCTTTATTTATTTTATTTTATATTCCCTTTTCCATTAAAAAAAAAAAAAAAAAATAAATAAATAAATAAAATATATATATATATATACAGATTTGCACACCAAACTTTCCCTTATTTTATTCATGTCGGGGCTCACCCCGATCACCATTTTACATTAAAAAAAAAAAAAAAAAAAAAAAAAAAACCAAACAAACAAAACAAAAAAACATCCACAGGCGGATTTTGCTTCTCTACTCTGCCACAGGTCTCTTCTTCTTGCCTCCGTCTTGGACGACCCTTGACGGTGTTGCCTCCGTGCTTCCTAGACCACCAAGCAAGTTGCCTCCCCCCTGCTCCTCCACTGCAGCATATGGCGGCCCTCCAAATCGGAACATCACGGTGGCCTTCCGCTTCAACTCCTTGTTTTCTGCCCTTAGCACGCTTATCTCTGCTCGCGCATCCTTATACATGCGTTGGAGCAGAGCCAGCTGGGAGTTTAATTGCTGCACCTCATTTGTCCTACTCTGCAGCCGGTTCCACAAATTTGTGACCGCCGTCATGCTTTCCACACATGCCTTCAAAGTATACTGATTGGCCTCCACATCTGACTGCACTGCCATTCTTTGCTCCACCGACCGCATCGGAAAGTTCAACGGAGCAAACTCCGGGGCGCTTGGTTGAGTTTCCAGTGCCACCGCACCAGTTCTCTCTCTCGTTGACTCGTTGAGGTCGGGAAAGAGGGTGAGCAGCCCGCGGGAAGACGATGAAGCCATTTACTAGGCACCAGAGTGTTACACAGTATCTGTCTCAGAATTCTCTCTCAGAAAACAGAGTGTTACAGAATCTCTCTCAAAAATCTCTCTCAGAATATCTCTCGCAGGTTTTGTTTTTTGCCTCAGCCTCAGCCTCTGTCTTATAGCCGAGGCAGCCACGCGCATCGCGCGCCTCTTACCACCAGCCGACAAACGGGCACGCAAGCCAAGGCGCCCACGTGCCTCGCCATCATGTCCGGCACACCTTTTGATGAATTGGGCACGCCTTTTGATGGCACGCCTTTTGACAAAATTAGGCACACCTTTTGAGGGTGCAACTTTTTCAAGGGTCCGACAAGACTCTGTAAACTGTCCTGACATTGATTCCGGTTAGCTCCTTTATGGGTCCGACAAGACTCTGTAAACTGTCCCGACATAGATTCCGGTTAGTTTCTACAAGGGTCCGACAAGACTCTGTAAACTGTCCCGACATTGATTCCGGTTAGTTTCTACAACGGTCCGACATGACCCCGTAAACTGTCTTCTACAACGGTCCGACATGACCCCATAAACTGTCTTCTACATCGGTCTGACACCGCCATCCAGTGTCCTCTACACCGTTATGACACCACCATACAGTGTCCTCTACAACGTTATGACACCCCCATACAGTGTCCTCTACAACGTTATGACACCCCCATACAGTGTCCTCTACAACGTTATGACACCACCATTCAGTGTCTTCACCAATGGTCTGACACGACCATACAGTGTCCCCTATCCTTTTTTATTTTTATGTATTTTCTTGTTTTGTAACTCTCTCCAAACTCAAGTTGGTTAGTTTTTATCCTCCTTGAGTTTGCGGGGGGCTGTTAGAATTTACCTACACCTACCACCACCTACTACCACACCTACTACACCTACCACCAATTTACCCTCACCTACTCCTCACCTACTACCCAAATCCTCTTCTATATAATAGGACTCCTTGTACTATCAATAATACAACAATCAGATATCAATATATAAATCAATAATACATGAATTTTAACAAAATTTGTTGTGCTCATTCATTTATGGTAAATTTTATAGCATGATGCTGCTTAAGTGATCTAATTTCATGTTTTTCATATTGCAGCCTGACTCTTTAGGACCCTTAGATTTGGATATACCTTCCTCCAGATACCATACTGAAGATCTAATTTTAAGCGATAGCCTCAGCGGCTTGAACCGCCTACTTGCCAGCAGTCTCGATGTGTTTCAGAATTGCTCGTTCTTTGGATTGGACAAGAAAGAAATATCATCAACAGTTGAAGCTCAACAAACTGCTTCATTTTCAGATTATAAAATTGGCAGCGGTGTTTGAGATTATACCAAGACCCCCTGGAGACAACATTTTTATCATTGACGGGTCAAGCCATGGAATTCAAGCATTGCTGTTGGTAACTTGTGACTGCGATTTGTATCCTGGTTTAGTTGGCTTTGAGTGCCAAGAGAATTCGGTGACTGCCCTCATCGGAAGTTTTCTCCCCTGTTGTACAAAAGATAGATGTGGAGAAACTTGTTTACAGATCTCTCTATTCCAACTTCTGACATTATTGGTACATTTCTGTAAATTGTGTTTCAGAAGCTGCAAATGTGCAACCCCCAAATACACAAATAACTTTTGATTATCTGAGTTTCACAGGCTTGTTAAGTTGAGAAAGTGGACTCATTTGAACAGTTGGTCCTCAATGTTAATTGACTTTTGAGACAGAAATAGCTTTGATTAACTGAGTTTCGGAGTTTGTGTTCAGTGGAGTATGTAGACTCAATTGAACTGTTGATTACTCAAAATGTTAATTGTCTTCTAAAATAATATGAGATGTTTTTGTTATCTGAAGACTGTCTTTGTCTCTATTTATGCTTTTGAGTGGCTTATACTATGTGGAGTATGTGTTGGTTGTGGAAATATGATTAACACTTTTTGTGGCAGAGAAATTCAACCTAGAGCTCTCTCATACGACGAAAATCAAGTTGTCTAGCTTTTGAAGAAATATGAATAACATTACTGTTTTTATCTCACAAAAGTTGCTATGCTTTGGTGTGTTTTGTGCAGTTTGTGTTGAGACTTAAGACTTGTTTGGTAACATTTTTGTATTTTGTTTTTGTTTTAATTTTTTTTGAAAACTAGGACCAGAAGTTATTTGGTTTAAAGTGTTTGCTCTTGATAAAATGAAAGTGATTTAAATTTTTAAAAAATTCTTAGAAATGGAAAAAAAATATTTTTACTTATTTTTACAACACGTTTTCATTCTCTTGTCGAAAAATGCTTCGGACCCCCAGTGAGGTGACGCGCCGTGATTGGACAAAAAAAAAATTGTTTTATTTATTTATTTATTTATTTTTTTGAGTTTCAGCCAATGGGGACTCGCCACCTCACTGGGGGTGTGACCCCCACTGGGGGTCTGCAGCATAATTGTTCTCTCGTCCATCTCAAACCACCCATCATTGTCACTGGTCATCCACAACCATTAACAACTGTTGTCTTTTTGTTGGTGTCCTATTGTTGGCTAGCAATTAGTGATTTTTTGACAAGCTTTGGCCTTCTTTTGACAATCGAACGGACATCTTAAGTGATTTCAGCTACCAATGTTGATGTCCACTTTCGATCACTCCATTGTCGGTCATCACATTTGTCCACTTTTTATTGCTAGTCACTATCTTTGATAACTCATCAAACATATATTTCATTTATTTTTTGTGTACACCAATCATCTGTGACTACAATGGAAATTGAGATATCTCATAGTTGCAGAGAGAGAGAGAGAGGAGAGAGAGTAGAGCTTCTTTCTCTAGGCGATTCTGGCGGTGCTCCAACGGTATTTCGGCAACACTCCGACGACTCCTTTTACACTTCTAAAGTGTAAATATGGATTTTTTATGTCTAAAATAGGGGTTTTGAAAGTTTTCTCTTTTAATTTCGACATAATTTTTTAGATTTTCATCACTTACAATGGTTTCCTTATCTCTCAAGCATTCTCTTATACCATTGTGGATATACTTCATTCTCAACTTTAGCTTCTGGTGGTATCCGAAGTCCAATGGTGACAGAGTTGGGCAACGGCGATAGAGACAACATCAATGAGGACGGCGGGCTTTTAAATAGATCTTCCTTTCCAAATCACATTTTTGAGAAGATTGGTAGTTTGTCTCGTAACTAGTTTTTTTGACAAATTTATTTTTTTGTTTTGTTGGGATGGTCTTTTGAGATCTTGTTGATGTATGTTGTTATTTATTAATATAAATGTTTTTCATATTCTCAAAAAAAAAACAAAACAAAAACAAAAACAAAAGCAACTAGTTTTTTATTAATTGTAGGGTTGAAAAAAAAAGGGTTTGGGCGATTGAGGAATATAACAGGGTAGGTGTGTAATTTTCTTATACTAAAGGGTGATTATGTAATTTCAATTTTTTGTTATTTTATTGTGTGAATATAATAAAAAAATAATACTAAAGAGTGATTATGTAATTTCAATTTCCTATTATTTTATTTTATTTTGTGTGTGAATATAATTAAAAATATTGAGAGAATGTGACATCCTATTAACAATTTACTAATATGGATGTTCTTTTACATGTGCCAGACCAAAATGGCCATGTTTGTTTATCGGCATGGGAGGAGGGATTGGAGTGCTCTATGATTGTGGATCTCACTTATAATTTGTTTGGTGATGATTTGGAAGGAGGGAGTAATAGCTCGAGGGGTTTAATTTCTTTCCGTAGGGGATTAGATTGGTTGAATTTTAAGTGAAATTAAGAAAATAGTTATGAGATTAAGCCTATTTTATATAAAAAATTTATTTTTTTGCCATGTACACCAGTTTGTTTTAATATTTATTTTAGTTTTTTTAATATAAAAATAATTTTTTATTTATTTTATATAAAAATAATTTAATAATTTCATCACTAATCATTTTCTATACTATCATCATAATAAACACATTTTTACTTAATTTCCTATCTAATAATTTCCATATTAATAATTTATTGACTCTATCATTTTAATAACACTCCCATCTTATTTTAATCGCAAAAGTCTTATCCAAAGACTTGCCTTACCTCAGATGAGAAGAGATTCGCACACAATCACTTTTGATGAGAAGTTTGAACCGTTACCAACCCCATTATGCGTTTTTTTTTTTTATAATAAATTACAAACACGTTTACTTAAATTACAATTTATATTATATTATGCTCTCTAAAATTTTTAATTTTATAATAAATAAGTTTTTTTTTTAATAAATCATCAAGTTAATTAACATTTTTTAATATTATTAAAATCTTATTTCAATTAATAATTTAGATAATTTTATTATTATATAGGTGAATAGTTAAAAATTTTACTTTTTCAATTAATTCTGTTAAATAAAAAATTCTACTAAGAAAATATTTGTAATTTTTCAAATTACAAAAAATAATTCGTATTTTAAACAAATCTCAAAAGATGTATTTGTAATTTATTTATTTTTGTTGGTAAACAAACTCCGGGAGTTATTTGTAATTATTTATATTATAAAGAAAAAAATAATAAAAAAATTTAAAACTAAAAAGCAAACGTAGAGAAAAAAAAGGGAAATATTTTTCTTTCCTAACAAGAAAGCAATTCCCACTATAAATACCCAATCCCCAATCTTCAGATCTTCCATACCCCCTCCCTCTCTCTCTACAGTTCTCTTTCTGTCTCTTGTTGATAATTCAAGATGAGTAATCAAGCTGAATCTTCTGACCCGTAAGTACCCTTGTCCCAGATCTTGATATATATGTATATGCAATGTTTATGGTTGCATTGTATGCTCGTGTTGCTTTTGATTTTGAGATTTTTGGGTTCTGATTGAACTTTTTTGCAGTAAGGGAACGAAGAGGGACTTCAGTACTGCGATTCTTGAGCGAAAGAAGTCCCCCAATCGGCTTGTCGTTGATGAAGCAATCAACGATGATAACTCCGTTGTCGCTCTCCACCCTGATACAATGGAGAAGCTTCAGCTCTTCCGTGGCGACACGATCTTAATCAAGGTTCGATTTTTCATGAGTTTGTTTTGAATTATTCGAATAGATTGTATGGATTTGCGTATATTGTGCTTTAGGGTTGATTTTGTTTTAAGGGTTGTAGATGTTGGGGTTTTGGATTGAGGGCGGGTAATGTTTGATTCTTTTCTTGTTTTGTCGAATTTCTATTTGGGAGTTTAGGATCTGGAATTGGGTATGTTTGTGGTTGTGTAAAAGATTGAAAATTTATAGGACTAAAATATACTATTGTTTAATTAAAGTATGATTGCATTACTATGGAGTGTGGACCTGGACCTGAGCTTTAGAATTGAAACTTGTTTCGGGTTTGATACATTCATGTGTAAAAGATTGCAAATTTAAAGCTCTGACATGTACTCTTTGGGTGCTTAGGATCTGGAATTAGTTGTGCTGTGGTTGTGTAAAAGAATGAAAAATTAAATCAATAACATTGACTCTTTTTTCATTTAAGTATGATGGCATTACTATGGAGTATGGACCTGGATTTGAGCTTTAAAATTGAACCTTGTTTAGGGTTTGATATGCGTGTAGATGCATTAATGTGTAAAAGATTGAAAATTTAAAGCACTAACATGTACTCTTTGGGTGTTTAGGATCTGGAATTGGGTGTGCTGTGGTTGTGTAAAAGATTGAAAATTTAAAGCACTAACATGTACTTTTTTTTCATTCAAGTATGCTGGCATTACTATGGAGTATGGACCTGGACCTGAGCTTTAGAATTGAACCTTGTTTAGGGTTTGATATTAGTGTAGATACATACACGTGTACATACTGCACACGTGTACTGTTTTTTCATTGGTTTCGTGTGTGCGTGTTTTGAGTTTCATTGGCTTTCATTCTGGTTGTCTTAAGTTTATGTTGAGGTCATGGGCCTCTTTGTGGGTGCTAACTACAAATCTTATGTTGCACCTTTGGTGCTCAGGGAAAGAAAAGAAAAGATACAATCTGCATTGCCCTTGCTGATGACAATTGTGATGAACCAAAGATTAGGATGAACAAGGTTGTTAGGTCCAACCTGAGGGTCAGACTTGGTGATGTGGTTTCTGTGCACCAGTGTGCCGACGTCAAATATGGGAAGCGGGTGCACATTCTTCCTGTGGATGACACTATTGAAGGGGTCACTGGAAATCTTTTTGATGCCTACTTGAAGCGTAAGTCTCTAGATCACTGAAATCTATGTTTTTGTTCTAACAATGCTGTCAAAGACAATTTTCAATCAATCTGTTTAATATCCGGTGTTATCCTATCTTATTACATCATCAAGCATTCATTGTCTCAAATTTGACAATGGACGGATGTTGCTAGCTACTATATTGTACAATGCTTTAAAGTTTAAGGTCTAGTAAGTAGTTGTAGAGAACCATTAATTTAAGCAAAGAAAACACTCTGCTACCCACGGTTGCTTCTTTGA